>NW_027650976.1:7500-20000 GCF_965287045.1 Carcharhinus amblyrhynchos
TAGGATTAGGGAGAGGGATGGGATTGGGAGCGGGAATGGGATTGGGGAGAGGGATGGTATTGGGGAGTGGGATTGGATTGGGGAGAGGGATTGGGAGTGGGAATAGGATTGGGGAGAGGGATGGGATTGGGAGCGGGAATGGGATTGGGGAGAGGGATGGGATTGGGGAGTGGGATTGGATTGGGGAGAGGGATGGGATTGGGAGCGGGAATAGGATTGGGGAGAGGGAATGGGATTGGGGAGTGGGATGGGATTGGGGAGTGGGATGGGATTGGGGAGAGGGATGGGATTGGGGAGAGGGAATGGGATTGGGGAGCGGGAATGGGATTGGGGAGAGGGATGGGACTGGGGAGCGGGAATGGGATTGGGGAGAGGGATGGGATTGGGGAGAGGGATGGGATTGGGAGGAGGAGTGGGATTGGGAGCGGGGATGGGATTGGGATTGGGAGATGGATCCCATTACCTGGCATTTTGAAGGGGATGAACGGTCCGTCATTCTGCCGTTCCCCCTTCCGGTCGGCTTCCGCAGCGTCCCCCCCCTCTCCGGAGCTGGCATCGACACTGACGGGCACCTCGCCCCCTCCCCCCTGCCCCGTGTCCGTGCCCGCACTGGCACCGTTTTCCACAGCCTCCTTCCTGGGGCAACCGAGGGAATTCCCTGTTTCCGGATTCATCGCCTGGCTCCGGATCAGCCGCTGCCTCTGGGAACGGAGGAAGGAGAGAGTGAAATAACCTCCCCCTCCCCCCGTACACCCTCCCCCTCCCCCCGTACACCCTCCCCCTCCCCCCCGTACACCCTCCCCCCCTCCCCCGTACACCCTCCCCCTCCCCCCCGTACACCCTCCCCCTCCCCCCGTACACCCTCCCCCTCCCCCGTACACCCTCCCCCCCGTACACCCTCCCCCTCCCCCGTACACCCTCCCCCTCCCCCCGTACACCCTCCCCCTCCCCCCGTACACCCTCCCCCTCCCCCGTACACACCCTCCCCTCCCCCGTACACCCTCCCCCTCCCCCCGTACACCCTCCCCCTCCCCCCGTACACCCACCACCTCCCCCGTACACCCTCCCCCTCCCCCGTACACCCTCCCCCTCCCCCCGTACACCCTCCCCCCGTACACCCTCCCCCTCCCCCCGTCACCCTCCCCCCCGTACACCCTCCCCCTCCCCCCGTCACCCTCCCCCCCGTACACCCTCCCCCTCCCCCCGTACACCCTCCCCCTCCCCCCGTACACCCTCCCCCTCCCCCCCGTACACCCTCCCCTCCCCCGTACACCCTCCCCCTCCCCCCGTACACCCTCCCCCTCCCCCCGTACACCCTCCCCCTCCCCCGTACACCCTCCCCCCGTACACCCTCCCCCTCCCCCGTACACCCTCCCCTCCCCCCCCGTACACCCTCCCCCTCCCCCCCCGTACACCCTCCCCCTCCCCCGTACACCCTCCCCCTCCCCCCGTACACCCTCCCCCTCCCCCCCCGTACACCCTCCCCCCGTACACCCTCCCCCTCCCCCGTACACCCACCACCTCCCCCGTACACCCTCCCCCTCCCCCCGTACACCCTCCCCCTCCCCACCCCGTACAGCCTCCCCTTCCCCCCGTACACCCTCCCCCTCCCCCCCGTACACCCTCCCCCCCGTACACCCTCCCCCTCCCCCCGTACACCCTCCCCCTCCCCCCGTACACCCACCACCTCCCCCCGTACACCCTCCCCCTCCCCCCGTACACCCTCCCCCTCCCCCCCGTACACCCTCCCCCTCCCCCCGTACACCCTCCCCCTCCCCCCCCGTACACCCTCCCCCTCCCCCCGTACACCCTCCCCCTCCCCCTCCCCCGTACACCCTCCCCCTCCCCCCCCGTACACCCTCCCCCTCCCCCGTACACCCACCACCTCCCCCGTACACCCTCCCCCTCCCCCGTACACCCTCCCCCTCCCCCCGTACACCCACCACCTCCCCCGTACACCCTCCCCTCCCCCCGATCCTCCCGTACACCCTCCCCCTCCCCCCGTACACCCTCCCCCTCCCCCGTACACCCTCCCCCTCCCCCTCCCTGTACACCCTCCCCCTCCCCCTCCCTGTACACCCCTCCCCCTCCCCCTCCCCCGTACACCCTCCCCCTCCCCCCCCGTACAGCCTCCCCCTTCCCCCCGTACACCCTCCCCCTCCCCCGTACACCCTCCCCCTCCCCCGTACACCCACCACCTCCCCCGTACACCCTCCCCCTCCCCCCGTACACCCTCCCCCTCCCCCCGTACACCCTCCCCCTCCCCCGTACACCCTCCCCCTCCCCCTCCCCGTACACCCTCCCCCTCCCCCTCCCTGTACACCCTCCCCCTCCCCCTCCCCCGTACACCCTCCCCCTCCCCCCGTACAGCCTCCCCCTCCCCCCCGTACAGCTGCCCCCTCATGCACCCCCCCCGCACTCTCCCTCCCCTGCGCGCCCCCCCACCCCACACGAACCCCTCCCCTGTGCCCCCCTCCCCCGTATGCTCCCCCCTCCGTGGTACAGCCGCCCCCTCATGCCCCCACCTTTCCCACACTCCCCCTCCTCTGCGCGTCCCCCCCACCCCACACAAACCCTTCCCCTGTGCCCCCCTCCCTGCGTGCACCCCCTTTCCTGCACTCCCCTCTCCCCGTATGGCCCCTCCGCCACACAACCTCCCTCCCCCACGCAACTCCCTTCCCCTTTACGCCCCCCTTCCCCCGTGTCCCCCCCTTCCCCGTACCCTCCACAATGTCTGCTGACACTTGGAGTGTGAATGGTATTTGCCCCTTGTCAGCCCCAGCCTGGATAGTGTCCAGATTTTGCCTCATTTGGACACAGCCGGGGACCCGGGTTCGATTCCCGGCTTGGGTCACTGTCTGTGTGGAGTCTGCACATTCTCCCCGTGTCTGCATGGGTTTCCTCCGGGTGCTCCGGTTTCCTCCCACAGTCTGAAAGACGTGTAGGTTGGGGCGGATTGGTCGTGCTAAAATTGCCCCTTAGTGTCGGGGGTTAACAGGGTAAATATGTGGGGTTATGGGTTCTGGGCTCCTGCTCTGCCCAAGACCACAAGGAACTACAAAAGGATTGAGAATCTTTAGTAAGTTTGCTGATGACACCAAGTCGGAGGTGTGGTAGATTGTGAGGAAGGGTGTCATAGTTTGCAGGATGACTTAGACAGGTTGCAGAACTGGGCCGCGAGGTGGCGGATGGAGTTTAATGCGGAGAAGTGTGAGGTAATTCACTTTGGTAGGAATAACAGATGTGTCGAGTATAGGGCTAACAGGAGGACGCTGAATAGTGTGGATGAGCAGAGGGATCTAGGTGTATGTGTACATAGATCCCTGAAAGTAGGGAATCAAGTAGATAAGGTTGTTAAGAAGGCATACGGTGTCTTGGCATTTATTGGTAGGGGGATTGAATTTAGGAGTCGCAGCGTTATGTTGCAACTGTACACAACTCTGGTGCGGCCGCACTTGGAGTATTGTGTGCAGTTCTGGTCCCCACATTACAGGAAGGATGTGGAGGCTTTGGAGAGGGTGCAGAGGAGGTTTACCAGGATGTTGCCTGGTATGGAGGGGAGGTCCTATGAGGAGAGACTGAGGGATTTGGGGTTGTTTTTGCTGGAAAGAAGGCGGCTAAGAGGGGATCTTATTGAAACATATAAGATGATTAGAGGTTTAGATAGGGTGGACAGTGATAGCCTTTTTCCTCGGATGGAGAAAGCTAGCACGAGGGGGCATGGGTTTAAATTAAGGGGGGGTAGTTATAGGACGGATGTCAGGGGTAGGTTCTTTACCCAGAGGGTGGTGAGGGATTGGAATGCCCTGCCTGCTGCAGTTGTAAATGTGCCTAGTTTGGGGGCGTTTAAGAGATCCGTGGATAGGTTTATGGACGAAAAGGGATTGGTTTAGATTAGTGGGTCAGTGTTTTTTTTTAAAAAAATGGTCGGCGCAACATCGTGGGCCGAAGGGCCTATTCTGCGCTGTAATGTTCTATGTTCTATGTTCTATGTTCTATGTAATCTAGCCCAATCCATCACACAAACCAGCCTCCCATCCATTGACTCTGTCTACACTTCCCGCTGCCTCGGGGAAAAGCAGCCAGCATAATTAAGGACCCCACACACACCCCGGACACTCTCTCTTCCGCCTTCTTCCATCAGGGAAAAAGATACAAAAGTCTGAGGTCCCGTACCGACCGACTCAAGAACAGCTTCTTCCCTGCTGCTGTCAGACTTTTGAATGGACCTACCTCGCATTAAGCTGATCTTTCTCTACACCCTCGCTGTGACTGTAACACTACATTCTGCACCCTCTCCTTTCCTTCTCTATGAACGGTATGCTTTGTCTGTATAGCACGCAAGAAACAATACTTTTCCCAATACAAATAATAAATCAAATCTAATTGAAATAAGGTGTCCATCGCCCTACAGAAGCAGAACTCTCTGAAGAACAGGTAAGATGTGACAATAATAAATCAAATCAAATCAAATCCTACCTCATTAATCAGTATGCGACCCGCCATACACAGGCGAGTCCGGGGCCCGAAGTGTCGCGTAATCATTATCCGCAAACCCGCCTCGGGAAAGGTCAGCTTGTGAGGAGAGGTCAAAAAGAGTTCATCCACCATCAACACGGAACCATTCCCATCCCCACGGCCTGAGATTGGGAAAAAACTCAGGGTTAGATACAGAGTAAAGCTCCCTCTACACTGTCCCCCCATCAAACACTCCCAGGACAGGTACAGCACGGGGTTAGATACAGAGTAAAGCTCCCTCTACACTGTCCCCCCATCAAACACTCCCAGGACAGGTACAGCACGGCGTTAGATACAGAGTAAAGCTCCCTCTACACTGTCCCCATCAAACACTCCCAGGACAGGTACAGCACGGGGTTAGATACAGAGTAAAGCTCCCTCTACACTGTCCCCCCATCAAACACTCCCAGGACAGGTACAGCACGGGGTTAGATACAGAGTAAAGCTCCCTCTACACTGTCCCCCCATCAAACACTCCCAGGACAGGTACAGCACGGGGTTAGATACAGAGTAAAGCTCCCTCTACACTGTCCCCCCATCAAACACTCCCAGGACAGGTACAGCACGGGGTTAGATACAGAGTAAAGCTCTCTCTACACTGTCCCCCCCATCAAACACTCCCAGGACAGGTACAGCACAGGGTTAGATACAGAGTAAAGCTCTCTCTACACTGTCCCCCCCATCAAACACTCCCAGGACAGGTACAGCACGGGGTTAGATACAGAGTAAAGCTCCCTCTACACTGTCCCCCCCATCAAACACTCCCAGGACAGGTACAGCACGGGGTTAGATACAGAGTAAAGCTCCCTCTACACTGTCCCCCCATCAAACACTCCCAGGACAGGTACAGCACAGGGTTAGATACAGAGTAAAGCTCCCTCTACACTGTCCCCCCCATCAAACACTCCCAGGACAGGTACAGCACGGGGTTAGATACAGAGTAAAGCTCCCTCTACACTGTCCCCCCATCAAACACTCCCAGGACAGGTACAGCACGGGGTTAGATACAGAGTAAAGCTCCCTCTACACTGTCCCCCCATCAAACACTCCCAGGACAGGTACAGCACAGGGTTAGATACAGAGTAAAGCTCCCTCTACACTGTCCCCCCCATCAAACACTCCCAGGACAGGTACAGCACGGGGTTAGATACAGAGTAAAGCTCCCTCTACACTGTCCCCCCATCAAACACTCCCAGGACAGGTACAGCATGGGGTTAGATACAGAGTAAAGCTCCCTCGACACTAACCTGAGTGTAGGATGACGAGTGTAGCTGAATATTTCTGGTTGTTTTCCGTCTGTTGTCCAGTTGTATCCTCAGTTTCCCTTCTCTGGGTCCGAAGGCAACTCAATCCCTCAAAGTAACTCCGCATGCTGCTGTTATATCTGAGAACCGAGGGAGACTCCATCAGATCACTGGGTCCATCACCCCATCCTGCTCCCCCGATACACCCCACTCCCTATCTCTGTAACCTCCTCCAGCCCCTACCCCACTCCCTATCTCTGTAACCTCCTCCAGCCCCTACACCCCCTCCCTATCTCTGTAACCTCCTCCAGCCCCTACACCCCCTCCCTATCTCTGTAACCCCCTCCAGCCCCTACACCCCCTCCCTATCTCTGTAACCCCTTCCAGTCCCCTACACCCCCTCCCTATCTCTGTAACCCCCTCCAGCCCCTACACCCCCTCCCTATCTCTGTAACCCCTTCCAGTCCCCTACACCCCCTCCCTATCTCTGTAACCCCCTCCAGCCCCCTACACCCCCTCCCTATCTCTGTAACCCCCTCCAGCCCCTACACCTCCTCTAGCCCCCTACACCCCCTCCCTATCTCTGTAACCCCATCCAGCCCCTACACCCCCTCCCTATCTCTGTAACCTCCTCCAGCCCCTACACCCCCTCCCTATCTCTGTAACCTGACGATGGAGGGAGATAGGAGGAAGCTCGTGTGGGACAGAAGGACCAGCAGAGGGGCCGAATGGTCAGATTGTGCGCTGGAGATTTGACGTAACGTTGCCCTCTGGTGGTCACTGTCTGCACAACAACTGAATAAACTAAAATAATTCAAAATATTTCAGAAAGAATAAGATTTTTGCATCTTACTTCATCACGATGATGTAGAGGACATACATCAGAGAGAGAAACAGCGCCTCCCACCTGGGAATACAGAAATAACAGCATTAAAATACTGTCAATAACAACATCCCCCTTCTCTCCCGCTCATGTCCCTCCTCGGGACGTCCCACAGTGAAACACGGAACTCCTCCCTCCATCTCTCCAGCCCCTCTCCCCCCACCTCGGGACATCCCACAATGAAACACCGAACTCCTCCCTCCATCTCTCCAGCCCCTCTCCCCCCACCTCGGGACATCCCACAATGAAACACCGAACTCCTCCCTCCATCTCTCCAGCCCCTCTCCCCCCACCTCGGGACATCCCACAATGAAACACCGAACTCCTCCCTCATCTCTCCAGCCCCTCTGTCGCCCTTGGGACGTCCCGAAGCGAGACACAGACCTCGTCCTCCCACTCTCCCGCTCCTATCCCTCCCTCAGGATATCCCACAGTGAAACAATGACATCTCCCCCGTCTCTCCAGCCCCTCTCCTCACTTCGGGACGTCCCAAAGTGTTCCACACACAATGAAGGAGTTTTGTTTTTGAAGTGTGCTCACTGTTGTAATGTGGGAAAGGCAGCAGCCAATTTACACACAGCAAGATCCCACACACAGCAATGTGATCACCACCCGGATCAGCTGTTTTTACTGATGTCGGTTTGAGGGAGAAATATTGGCCCCGGGACACCGGGGAGATTCCACCACAATTCCCGATAGTGCGGCGCTCCCTCAGCACCGACCCTCCCACAGTGCGGCGCTCCCTCAGCACTGACCCTCCCACAGTGCGGCGCTCCCTCAGCACCGACCCTCCCACAGTGCGGCGCTCCCTCAGCACCGACCCTCCCACAGTGCGGCTCTCCCTCAGCACTGACCCTCCCACAGTGCGGCGCTCCCTCAGCACCGACCCTCCCACAGTGCGGCGCTCCCTCAGCACCGACCCTCCCACAGTGCGGCGCTCCCTCAGCACCGACCCTCACACAGTGAGGCGCTCCCTCAGCACCGACCCTCCCACAGTGCGGCGCTCCCTCAGCACCGACCCTCCCACAGTGCGGCTCTCCCTCAGCACTGACCCTCCCACAGTGCGGCGCTCCCTCAGCACCGACCCTCCCACAGTGCGGCGCTCCCTCAGCACCGACCCTCCCACAGTGCGGCGCTCCCTCAGCACCGACCCTCACACAGTGAGGCGCTCCCTCAGCACCGACCCTCCCACAGTGCGGCGCTCCCTCGGCACCGACCCTCCCACAGTGCGGCGCTCCCTCAGCACCGACCCTCCCACAGTGCGGCGCTCCCTCGGCACCGACCCTCCCACAGTGCGGCGCTCCCTCAGCACCGACCCTCCCACAGTGCGGCGCTCCCTCGGCACCGACCCTCCCGCAGTGCGGCGCTCCCTCAGCACCGACCCTCCCACAGTGCGGCGCTCCCTCAGCACCGACCCTCCCGCAGTGCGGCGCTCCCTCAGCACCGACCCTCCCGCAGTGCGGCGCTCCCTCGGCACCGACCCTCCCACAGTGCGGCGCTCCCTCGGCACCGACCCTCCCACAGTGCGGCGCTCCCTCAGCACCGACCCTCCCACAGTGCGGCGCTCCCTCGGCACCGACCCTCCCACAGTGCAGCGCTCCCTCAGCACCGACCCTCCCACAGTGCGGCGCTCCCTCAGCACCGACCCTCCCGCAGTGCGGCGCTCCCTCAGCACCGACCCTCCCGCAGTGCGGCGCTCCCTCGGCACCGACCCTCCCGCAGTGCGGCGCTCCCTCGGCACCGACCCTCCCGCAGTGCGGCGCTCCCTCGGCACCGACCCTCCCGCAGTGCGGCGCTCCCTCAGCACCGACCCTCCCGCAGTGCGGCGCTCCCTCAGCACCGACCCTCCCACAGTGCGGCGCTCCCTCAGCACCGACCCTCCCACAGTGCGGCGCTCCCTCAGCACCGACCCTCCCACAGTGCGGCGCTCCCTCAGCACCGACCCTCCCACAGTGCGGTGCTCCCTCGGCACCGACCCTCCCACAGTGCGGCGCTCCCTCAGCACTGACCCTCCCACAGTGCGGCGCTCCCTCAGCACTGACCCTCCCACAGTGCGGCGCTCCCTCGGCACCGACCCTCCCACAGTGCGGCGCTCCCTCAGTGCTGGGATTGGTGGTGGGTGGCGCTACCCTATATTTTGGGGTTCGAATCCCGGAGATTGCCTCCCCTGCGGGGTTAGTGACCCCTCGCTGAGTGAGTGGGTATTTATTTGATTCGGACTCACTCCCACATTGGAAAATTTTGCCCCAAATTGTGCACCGTTTCCTGTTGAAGGGGATCGGATTGACACGGGTTTGCTGCTTCTGAACACTCACCAGAAAACCTTCTCATCGTGAATGACCTGCGATGGAAACAGAGTCCGTGATTAATGGAAACATAGAAGATCGGAGCAGGAGAGGCCATTCTGCCCTTCGAGCCTGCTACCCCATTCATCACCATCATGGCTGATCACGCAACTCAATAGCCTCATCCTGCTTTCTCCCCATAACCTTTGATCCCGTTCGCCCCAAGTGCTATATCCAGCCGCCTCTTGAATACATTCAATGTTTTGGCATCAACTACTTCCTGTGGGAATGAATTCCACAGGCTCACCGGGTGAAGAAATGTCTCCTCATCTCCGTCCTAAATGGTCGACCCCCAATCCTCAGACTGTGACCCCCTGGTTCTGGACTCCCCCCACCATCGGGAACATCCTCCCTGCATCTACCCTGTCCAGTCCTGTTAGAATTTTATAAATCTCTATGTGATCCCCCCTCATTTGTCTGAACTCCAGTGAGAATAATCCTAACCTGGTCAATCTCTCCTCATACATCAGTCCCCCCGGAATCAGCCTGGTAAACCTTCACTGCACTCCCTCGAGAGCAAGAACATCCTTCCTCAGAAACAGAGACCAAAACTGTACACAATACTCTCGGTGTGGCCTCACCAAGGTCCCTGTATAATTGCAGCGAGAAGACTAAACAATGTGGACGCAACTTAAAATACAAATTCAGTCCATTCCACATTCACACTCCCTATTTATTGGCTACAGCTCAGCCTTCAACACCATTATTCCCACAAAACCCATCTCCAAACTCTGTGGCCTGGGCCTCGGGTCCTCCCTCTGCGACTGGATCCTAACCCACAGACCACAATCAGTAAGGATCAGCAACAACACCTCCTCCACGATCATCCTCAACACCGGTGCCCCACAAGGTAGCGCCCTACTATATTCCTTACACACCTATGACTGTGCGGCTAAATTCCCCTCCAACTCGATCTTCAAGTTTGCTGATGACACCATCGTAGTGGGTCGGATCTCAAACAATGAGACAGAGTCCAGGAATGAGAGAGAGAGAATCTGGTGAACTGGTACGGTGACAATAATCTCTCCCTCAATGTCAACAAAACAGAGAAGATTGTCATCGGCTTCAGGAAGTGTAAAGGAGAACATGCCCCTGTCTACATCAACGGGGACGGAGTAGAAAGGGTCGAGAGGTTCGGGTTTTTAGGTGTCCAGATCACCAACAACCTGTCCTGGTCCCCCCCGTGCCGACACTATAGTTAAGGAAGCCCCACCAACGCCTCTACTTTCTCAGAAGACTAAGGAAATTTGGCATGTCTGCTACGACTCTCACCAACTTTTACAGATGCCCCATAGAAAGCATTCTTTCTGGTTGTATCACAGCTTGGTCTGGGCTCCTGCTCTGCCCAAGACCGCAAGGAACTACAAAAGGTCGTGACTGTAGCCCAATCCATCACACAAACCAGCCTCTTTACAGGTTTTTACAGGTAATCAAGTCTTAAAGGTACAGACAGTGTGAGTGGAGAGAGGGTTAAGCACAGGTTAAAGAGATGTGTATTGTCTCCAGACAGGACAGTTAGTGAGATTTTACAAGTCCAGGGTTACAGATAGTGCGACATGAACCCAAGGTCCCGGGTGAGGCCGTCCTCATGTGTGCGGAACTTGGCTATCAGTCTCTGCTCAGCGACTCTGCTCTGTCGTGTGTTGTGAAGGCTGCCTGGGAAATCCTGGAGACAATTCACATCTCTTTAACCTGTGCTTAACCCTCTCTCCACTCACATTGTCTGTACCTTTAAGACTTGATTACCTGTAAAGACTCGCATTCCAATCAATATTCTGTAAATTGAGTTTGTGCCTTTATCTCCCCTGTTTATGATCAGAACTCCCCACTCACCTGACGAAGGGGCAGCGCTCTGAAAGCTAGTGGCATTTGTTACCAAATAAACCCGTTGGACTTGAACCTGGTGTTGTGAGACTTCTTACTGTGTTTACCCCAGTCCAGATCATTAATAGAATTTGCCATTTAACCAGCGGGGAGTTCCAAATCTTTTCCAACTCTGGTCATATCGAGTTCTTTTTGAGAGTGATTAAGAGTCTGTTATTACACTTTTGGTACTGAATGATCCTTGTCGTTATTTGAACAGCATTTCAGTAAAGCAAATCACTTCATTAAATATATTACTAGTTTAGTTAAAGTTCCTGGTTGTTTGTTAATTATTCACTTAAAGTGGGATTCAGGTCACTATATTAATGAACTTTTAATCGTTAATGTAGCCCAGATAACATCACCTCTCAGATTACAAAGCAAGATGAACGGAATAGGCTCTGCATCGTAACAGTGAGAGACAGACAGAGAGAGAGAACTCACCAACCAACTTACCAGAATGAGAGCGAGAATAGACAGGATATAGGAGACGGAGTCTCGGAAGAGAGACCACCAAGTCAGGGGGACATCCTGGAGAACGAGAGATGGATTAAAAC
The DNA here is from genome assembly GCF_965287045.1 of Carcharhinus amblyrhynchos. Classification (NCBI taxonomy): domain Eukaryota; kingdom Metazoa; phylum Chordata; class Chondrichthyes; order Carcharhiniformes; family Carcharhinidae; genus Carcharhinus; species Carcharhinus amblyrhynchos. The sequence goes on from NW_027650976.1 coordinate 18,911, forward strand.
AATACAATTAACAGTGAGAGTCAGTGTGTGTGGGACCCGTACCCCAGTGAGAGTCAGTGTGTGTGTGGGACCCGTACCCCAGTGAGAGTCAGTGTGTGTGTGGGACCCGTACCCCAGTGAGAGTCAGTGTGTGTGTGTGGGACCCGTACCCCAGTGAGAGTCAGTGTGTCTGGGACCCGTACCCCAGTGAGAGTCAGTGTGTGTGTGGGACCCGTACCCCAATGAGAGTCAGTGTGTGTGTGGGACCCGTACCCCAGTGAGAGTCAGTGTGTGTGTGGGACCCGTACCCCAGTGAGAGTCAGTGTGTGTGTGGGACCCGTATCCCAGTGAGAGTCAGTGTGTGTGTGGGACCCGTACCCCAGTGAGAGTCAGTGTGTGTGTGGGACCCGTACCCCAGTGAGAGTCAGTGTGTGTGGGACCCGTACCCCAGTGAGAGTCAGTGTGTGTGTGTGGGACCCGTACCCCAGTGAGAGTCAGTGTGTGTGTGGGACCCATACCCCAGTGAGAGTCAGTGTGTGTGTGGGACCCGTATCCCAGTGAGAGTCAGTGTGTGTGTGGGACCTGTACCCCCAGTGAGAGTCAGTGTGTGTGTGGGACCCATACCCCAGTGAGAGTCAGTGTGTGTGTGGGACCTGTACCCCCAGTGAGAGTCAGTGTGTGTGTGGGACCCGTACCCCAGTGAGAGTCAGTGTGTGTGTGGGACCCGTACCCCAGTGAGAGTCAGTGTGTGTGGGACCCGTACCCCAGTGAGAGTCAGTGTGTGTGTGTGGGACCCGTACCCCAGTGAGAGTCAGTGTGTGTGTGGGACCCGTACCCCAGTGAGAGTCAGTGTGTGTGTGGGACCCGTACCCCAGTGAGAGTCAGTGTGTGTGTGGGACCCGTACCCCAGTGAGAGTCAGTGTGTGTGTGGGACCCGTACCCCAGTGAGAGTCAGTGTGTGTGTGGGACCCGTACCCCAGTGAGAGTCAGTGTGTGTGTGGGACCCGTACCCCAGTGAGAGTCAGTGTGTGTGTGGGACCTGTACCCCAGTGAGAGTCAGTGTGTGTGTGGGACCCGTACCCCAGTGAGAGTCAGTGTGTGTGTGGGACCC
>NW_027650976.1:25000-30066 GCF_965287045.1 Carcharhinus amblyrhynchos
AACACTCCCAGGACAGGTACAGCAGGGGGTTAGATACAGAGTAAAGCTCCCTCTACACTGTCCCCCCATCAAACACTCCCAGGACAGGTACAGCAGGGGGTTAGATATAGAGTAAAGCTCCCTCTACACTGTCCCCCCATCAAACACTCCCAGGACAGGTACAGCACGGGGTTAGATACAGAGTAAAGCTCCCTCTACACTGTCCCCCATCAAACACTCCCAGGACAGGTACAGCAGGGGGTTAGATACAGAGTAAAGCTCCCTCTACACTGTCCCCCCATCAAACACTCCCAGGACAGGTACAGCAGGGGGTTAGATACAGAGTAAAGCTCCCTCTACACTGTCCCCCCATCAAACACTCCCAGGACAGGTACAGCACGGGGTTAGATACAGAGTAAAGCTCCCTCTACACTGTCCCCCCATCAAACACTCCCAGGACAGGTACAGCACGGGGTTAGATACAGAGTAAAGCTCCCTCCACACTGTCCCCCCATCAAACACTCCCAGGACAGGTACAGCACAGGGTTAGATACAGAGTAAAGCTCCCTCTACACTGTCCCCCCATCAAACACTCCCAGGACAGGTACAGCACGGGGTTAGATACAGAGTAAAGCTCCCTCTACACTGTCCCCCATCAAACACTCCCAGGACAGGTACAGCACGGGGTTAGATACAGAGTAAAGCTCCCTCTACACTGTCCCCCCATCAAACACCCCCAGGACAGGTACAGCACGGGGTTAGATACAGAGTAAAGCTCCCTCTACACTGTCCCCATCAAACACTCCCAGGACAGGTACAGCACGGGATTAGATACAGAGTAAAGCTCCCTCTACACTGTCCCCATCAAACACTCCCAGGACAGGTACAGTACGGGGTTAGATACAGAGTAAAGCTCCCTCTACACTGTCCCCATCAAACACTCCCAGGACAGGTACAGTACGGGGTTAGATACAGAGTAAAGCTCCCTCTCCACGTTCTGGTTCCACTCACCTGACAGATCTTCTCCAGTGAGGGGACAAAGTAATCATCACAGACGATTGCGAGAGCGTAGAACATGTACATCGCCTTGGGATTGGACAGATGAAGATTAGAAATTTGAGAATGAAATTGAATGGATTATTAACGAAGTGAATAATTAAACCAAGTGCAGCATAAATGATTGAGAAAACTACGGAGCCTGCAAGGCAGGAGGTCCTCCAGCATTGGTGAAGGCCATTTGGCCCACCCTTCCTATGCTAGCTCTTTGAAAGATCTATCCAATTACTTCCCCTCCCCTCCACTCATTCCCTCCCACGGCCCTGCAAGTTGCTCCGTCATTGAATCTAACAGTGTAGGAGGCCATTCAGCCCATCGAGTCTGCACTAAACCCTATCCCCGTAACCCATTGCATTTCCCCAGCTCGTCCCCCTGACACTCGGGGCAATTTCGCACGGCCAATCCACCTCACGTTGGCCCAGTGCTCCAGCCGGGGTCTAACTCAGTGCTTCGAAAGGCTTTCACATCATTCTCCTTGTTCTTGTTCCTCTGTCCCTATTTGGGGGACAAGGATTGCGTTTTTTAAAAACACTCCCAACTCCTTCCTGCTCGGATTGTCTTCCCGAGACGGTTGGGTGAGCTCCTGAGCTTGGCCACGTGGTCAGTGGCAGGTGGGGAGTGGGGGGCGTGAGGGAAGAGCTAGGCCTCAGGCCTGGTCGGCCATTGTCCTTGTGGGGGGGACCGAACAATGGCTCCACTCTGCTGGGAGAGTTGATAGACCTTCTCCCACCCTGACCCCGCGGGTGGACGCGTTCTCGTCGCTTTTCAACAGCAGGTGGCGTCTCGAGGGGCGAGTAGGGATGGTGAACAAGGTCTGGCCTAGCGACACACCCAGACCCGAGAGTGAACGGGATAGTTACCCCCCCACCCCACCGCAACACCCCCAGGGATTGGGGTAGGAGACCGTACCCTCAAAAAGAAAGGAGGGAATAACTAGGTGGCAGAGAAAGAGGCAACACGAGTGCGGTAGACGTAGACACTAGAAGCAGGAGGAGGCCATTCAGCCCTTCGAACCTGCCCCGCCATTCATTGTGATCACGGTTGACCATCCAACCCTGATTTCACCCCCCCCACCCCCACCATACCCCTCGATCCCTTTAACCCCAAGAGCTCTCTCTGTGGGTGGTGCGGTGGGTCAGCACTGCCACCTCACAGCGCCGGGGTTCGACTCCCGGCTTGGGGGGGGGTCACCGTCTGTGCGGGAGTTTGCACATTCTCCCCGTGTCTGCGTGGGTTTCCTCCGGGTGCTCCGGTTTCCTCCCCACAGTCCCGAACGACGGGGCTGGGTTAGGGTGCTAAATTCTCCCTCGGCGTAACCCGGACAGGAGTGTGGGCGACTAGGGGGATTTTCACAGTGGCTTCATCGCAGTGTTAATGTCAGCCTAAAATCACACAACATTTTGGCCTCAACTACTTTGTGTGGGAGTGAATCCCACCGCTCTCTGGGTGAAGAAATTTCTCCTCACCTCAATTCTAAAAGGTTTACCCCGAATCCTCAAACTATCACCCCCCCTAGTTCTGGACTCCCCCCACCATGGGGAACATTCTTTCTGAATCTACCCTGTCTAACCCTGTTAGAATTTTATAAGTTTCTATCAGATCCCCTCTCACTCTTCTAAACTCCAGTGAATATAATCCTAACCCACTCAGTCTCTCGCGAACAAACCTCCTTACACAAAAAACATGCAGCAGAAAAGCTCCGTTCTGTCTCTCTTGTTCTGTGAAGATGTCATCGGGAAATTCGTGGATTCCTTAAGGAAACGGGAAAGAAAGACAGTCAATAGGAAGCTGGTTCTTCAATACAGGTTCACAAACCTCCCGTTAGGGAAGGAAATCTGCCGTCCTTACCCCGGTCTGGCCTACATGTGACTCCAGAGACACAGCAATGTGGGTGACTCTCAACTGCCCCTCCAAGGGGCAACTAGGGATGGGCAATAAATGCTGGTCCAGCCGGCGACATCCATGTCCCAGGGATGAATAAAAAAAGATAAGTATGAGGTTTTTGGAGTTTAATCTGGACAAATGTGAGGTGATGCATTTTGGAAGGTCTAATACAGATGGGAAATATACAGTAAATGACAGAGTATTGATAGGCAGAGGGATCTGGGTGTACAGGTACACAGGTCACTGAAAGTGGCAATGCAGGTGGAGAAGGTAGTCAAGAAGGCATACGGCATGCTTGCCTTCATCGGCCGGGGCACTGAGTTTAAAAATTGACAAGTCATGTTGCAGCTTTATAGAACCTTAGTGAGGCTGCACTTGGAATATAGTGTTCAATTCTGGTCACCACACTACCAGAAGGATGTGGAGGCTTTGGAGAGGGTACAGAAAAGATTTACCAGGATGTTGCCCTGGTATGGAGGGCATTAGCTATGAGGAGAGGTTGGAGAAACTTGGTTTGTTCTCACTGGAGTGACGGAGGTTGAGGGGAGACCTGATAGAAGTCTACAAGATTATGAGAGGCAGGGACAGAGTGGATAGAACATAGAACATAGAACACTACAGCACAAACAGGCCCTTCGGCCCACGAGTTGCGCCGATCACATCAACACCTACCAACCTACAGACCTATCTATAACCCTCAAACTCATTAAACCCCATATACTCATCCAGAAGTCTTTTAAAAGACCCCAGCGAGTTCGCCTCCACCACCACTGACGGCAGCCGATTCCACTCACTCACCACCCTCTGAGTGAAAAACTTACCCCTAACATCACTTCTGAACTTCCCTCCCTGTACCTTAAATCTGTGTCCTCTCGTAGCAACCATTTCAACCCGGGGAAATAGCCTCTGAGAGTCCACCCTATCTATTCCTCTCAACATTTTGTAAACTTCTATCAGGTCGCCTCTCAACCTTCGTCTCTCCAGGGAAAAGAGTCCCAGCTCCCTCAACCTAACTTCATAAGGCATGCCTCCCCGTCCAGGCAACATCCTTGTAAATCTCCTCTGTACCCTCTCAATAGCTTCTACATCTTTCCTATAGTGAGGCGACCAGAACTGCGCACAATACTCTAAATGAGGCCTGACAAGGGTCTTATAAAGTTCCAGCATTACCTCCCGACTCCTAAACTCAATCCCTCGATTAATGAAGGCCAGTACACCATACGCCTTCTTGACCACCTCCTCCACCTGCGAGGGCGATTTAAGAGTCCTGTGGACCCGGACCCCAAGATCCTTCTGATCTTCAACACTACTCAGACTTCTGCCCTTGATAGTCAGAAGCTTTTTCCCAGGGTGGAAGAGTCAATTACTAGGGGGGGGGCACAGGTTTAAGGTGCGAGGGGCAAGGTTTAAAGGAGATGTACGAGGCAGATTTTTTACACAGAGGGTGGTGGGTGCCTGGAACTCGCTGCCGGGGGAGGGAGTGGAAGCGGATACGATAGTGAGTTTTAAGGGCCAACTTGATGAATACATGATTAGGATGGGAATGGAAGGATATGGAGTCTGTAAGTGCGTACGGTTTTAGTTCAGACGGGGCATTGTGGTCAACACAGGCTTGGAAGGCTGTTCCTGTAATGTTCATTTTTCAGATTTGATTTATTATTGTCACACATATTGGGATACAGTGAAAAGTATTGTTTCTTGCGCGCTATACAGACAAAGCATACCGTTCATAGAGAAGGAAAGGAGAGGGTGCAGAATGTAGTGTTACAGTCACAGCGAGGGTGTAGAGAAAGATCAACTTAATGCGAGGTAGGTCCATTCAAAAGTCTGACAGCAGCAGGGAAGAAGCTGTTCCGAGCACACAAACCAGTCTCCCATCCATCGACTCCGTCTACACTTCCCGCTGCCTCGGGGAAAAGCAGCCAGGATAATTAAGGACCCCACACACACCCCGGACATTCTCTCTTCCATCGGGAAAAAGATACAAAAGTCTTTGGGGGGGGTGGTGTGGGGGGGGCGAGGGAGCTCCAATCGGAACATTGAAAACGCATTGGGATAAGGACGTGGATGGGGAAGGATTGATGGACAGGGAGGCAAACGCGGGCAATTGGGACCGGGTGGGAGGGCAGCACAGGCTGGACGGGCCC
>NW_027650977.1:5000-30034 GCF_965287045.1 Carcharhinus amblyrhynchos
AACCTGAACACCAAACCCTAACCCTAATGCCTAAAGCTAACACTAACCATAAATCATCCCTAACCCAGACCATAACCCTAACCCAAACACTAAACCCTAACCCGAATGCCAACCCTAACGCTAACACGAACCATAAACCTAACCCTAAAGCCGAACCCTAACTGTAACGCCAACCCTAGCCCTAACGCAAACACTAACCATAAACCTAAACCTAACCTTAACCATAACACAGACCACAACTCTAACCCTAACACAAAACCCAAACACTAACCCTATCCCTAATCCCAACCCGAACCCTAACCCTAAACCCAACCCGAATCGAAACAATAACCCTAACCCTAACGCTAAACCCTAACCCTATCATTAAACCGAAACCTAACCTTACCCCTAATCCAAGACCCAAACACGAAATCTAACCCGAATCGCTAACAATAACAGTAAAACTAACCCAAACCCTCACCTAATCCCGAACCCTAACACCGAACCCCAACACCTAACCCTAGCCCTCATCATAATCCAAACGCAAGCGCTAACAACTAACCCGAACACGAACCCTAGCCCTAACCCTGACAAAAATCCGAACATCAAATCCTAAACCTAACCCTAGCCCTAACTTTCATCCTAACCCGTGCCCTGATCATAATCCAAACACCTAACCCGAACACTAACCCTCACCCTAATTCTAATCCGAACCCTAACATCACCCTAATTATAATACAAACCCTAACCCTAACACGAACCATAACTGTAACCTTAACCCTAATCCTAACCCCAACACCAACCCTAACCCTAACCACAATCCAAACACCTAACCCTAACTCTAACCCGAACCCAAGCACGATCCCTAACCCTAACTCTAACCCTAACCCTAACCCTAACGCTAACCCTAAACCTAACCCTAACTTTAACCCTAACCATTTCCGTAACTCTAACCCTAACCATTTCCGGAACTCTAACCCTAACCCTAAACCTAACCCTAACTCTAATGCTAACCTGATCCCTAACCCTAATCCTTTCCCTAACCCTAACACTAACTCTAACGCTAACCCTAACCTAACTCTAACCCTAACTGTAATCCTAACCCTAATGCTAACCTGAGCCCTAAACCTAGTCCTAACTCTAACCCTAATCTAAACCCTAACCCAAACTCGAACCCAAACCCTAATCCTAACACAAAGACTAACTCTAATCCTAATCCTAACCTAACTCTAACCCTATCTGTAACTCTAACCCTAACACTAAACCTAATCCCAACTCTAATGCCAACCCTAACCTAACCCAATCCCAATCCCTAACCCTAAACCTATCCCAAACACTAACGCTAACTGAAACGCTGCCCCGAACCTAACTCTAACCGTAAGAATATCCCTAACTCTAATCCTAACCCTATCCCGAACTCTAATCCTAACCTTAACCCAAACACCGAACCCTAACACTAACTCTCACCCTAACTCGAATCCTAACTCTAACCCTAACATAACCCTAACTCTAACATAACCCTAACTCTAATCCTAACCCTAACCCTAACACTAAACATAACTCTAACCTTAACCCAAATCCAAACACCTAACCCTAACCCTAACAATAATCCAAACACCTAACCCGAACCCTAACCCAAGCACTAACCCTAATCTTAGCCCTAACACTAACTCTAACGCTAACCCGAGCACTGAACCTAACCCTAACTCTAACCCTAATCTAAACCCTAACCCTAAGACTAAGACTAACCCTAATCCTAACCCTAACTCTAATCCTAACCCGAACACTAACTCTAACGCTAACCCTGAACCTAATCTGGGGGGGAGGACAGTGAGGGGGAGAGAGGGTGAGGGGGGTGAGGGGAAACTCTGTCCCCGGGGTTTAACACAGCCTCAATCCAAGGTCTAATCTCAGAGAGCCTCATAATGTCCTTTCCCATTCCCTTCATTCCCAAAACACTTTCCGAGCTGGAGGGAAAAACTCCACCGTTCAATAAATCAGCACTCATTTCATTCAGGATCTGACTGTTCCAGCTCTCTGTCTCACTCTGTCTCTGTCTCACTCTGCCTCTCTCTCACTCTGCCCCTCTCTCACTCTGCCCCTCTCTCACTCCGCCTCTCTCTCACTCTGCCTCTCTCTCACTCTGCCTCTCTCTCACTCTGCCCCTCTCTCACTCTGCCTCTCTCCATCTCTGCCTCTCTCTCACTCTGCCTCTCTCTCACTCTGCCTCTCTCTCACTCTGCCCCTCTCTCACTCTGCCTCTCTCTCACTCTGCCTCTCTCTCACTCTGCCTCTCTCTCTCTCTGCCTCTCTCCATCTCTGCCTCTCTCTCACTCTGTCTCTCTCTCTCACTCTGTCTCTCTCTCTGTCTTTCTCTCTCACTCTGTCCCTGTCTCTCTCTCTCTATCTGTCTGTCTGTCTCTGTCTCTCTCTAACTCTCTTTTCCTCTGTCTCTCTCTCTCTCTCTCTCTCAGAGACAGAGAGAGAGAGACACACACACAGAGACAGATAAAGAGAGAGACAGACAGACACAGTGTGAGAGAGAGAGAGAGAGACACACAGAGAGACTGAGAAAGACAGAGACAGAGACAGAGAGTGTGAGAGAGAGAGAGAGAAAGACAGAGACAGACAGACAGATAGAGAGAGAGAGAGAGACAGAGTTCAGGAGCAGAACTTGGGGTCAGGTTCAGGGCCTATCCTTGGCGTCAGGAGTCGGGATCTGATCTCAGGGTCAGGGTTCGGGAGATTAAGTTCAGGGCTTTTGGAGCTGAACTGGGGTCAGGGTCAGGGGTCGGGAACAGAATGGAGATTTTAAACAGTGCCCTACACTAAACAGAGATTTTAAACAGTGCCCGACACTAAACAGAGATTTTAAACAGTACCCTACACTAAACAGAGATTTTAAACAGTGCCCGACACTAAACAGAGATTTTAAACAGTACCCTACACTAAACAGAGATTTTAAACAGTGCCCTACACTAAACAGAGATTTTAAACAGTGCCCTACACTAAACATAGATTTTAAACAGTGCCCGACACTAAACAGAGATTTTAAACAGTGCCCTACACTAAACAGAGATTTTAAACAGTGCCCGACACTAAACAGAGATTTTAAACAGTACCCTACACTAAACAGAGGTTTTAAACAGTACCCTACACTAAACAGACATTTTAAACAGTGCCCTACACTAAACAGAGATTTTAAACAGTGCCCTACACTAAACAGAGATTTTAAACAGTGCCCTACGCTAAACAGAGGTTTTAAACAGTGCCCTACACTAAACAGAGATTTTAAACAGTGCCCTACACTAAACAGAGATTTTAAACAGTACCGACACTAAACAGAGATTTTAAACAGTGCCCTACACTAAACAGAGATTTTAAACAGTGCCCTACACTAAACAGAGATTTTAAACAGTGCCCTACACTAAACAGATTTTAAACAGTACCCTACACTAAACAGAGATTTTAAACAGTACCGACGCTAAACAGAGATTTTAAACAGTGCCCTACACTAAACAGAGATTTTAAACAGTGCCCTACACTAAACAGATTTTAAACAGTACCCTACACTAAACAGAGATTTTAAACAGTACCGACACTAAACAGAGATTTTAAACAGTGCCCTACACTAAACAGAGATTTTAAACAGTGCCCTACACTAAACAGAGATTTTAAACAGTACCCTACACTAAACAGATTTTAAACAGTACCCTACACTAAACAGAGATTTTAAACAGTACCGACACTAAACAGAGATTTTAAACAGTGCCCGACACTAAACAGAGATTTTAAACAGTGCCCGACACTAAACAGAGATTTTAAACAGTGCCCCACACTAAACAGAGATTTCAAACAGTGCCCTACACTAAACAGAGATTTTAAACAGTGCCCTACACTGAACAGAGATTTTAAACAGTGCCCGACACTAAACAGAGATTTTAAACAGTGCCCTACACTAAACAGAGATTTTAAACAGTGCCCTACACTAAACAGAGATTTTAAACAGTACCCTACACTAAACAGAGATTTTAAACAGTACCCTACACTAAACAGAGATTTTAAACAGTGCCCTACACTAAACAGAGATTTTAAACAGTGCCCGACACTAAACAGAGATTTTAAACAGTGCCCTACACTAAACAGAGATTTTAAACAGTGCCCTACACTAAACAGAGATTTTAAACAGTGCCCTACACTAAACAGAGATTTTAAACAGTGCCCTACACTAAACAGATTTTAAACAGTACCCTACACTAAACAGACATTTTAAACAGTACCGACACTAAACAGAGATTTTAAACAGTGCCCGACACTAAACAGAGATTTTAAACAGTGCCGTACACTAAACAGAGATTTTAAACAGTGCCCGACACTAAACAGAGATTTTAAACAGTACCCTACACTAAACAGAGATTTTAAACAGTACCGACGCTAAACAGAGATTTTAAACAGTACCCTACACTAAACAGAGATTTTAAACAGTGCCCGACACTAAACAGAGATTTTAAACAGTGCCCTACACTAAACAGAGATTTTAAACGGTGCCCTACACTAAACAGAGATTTTAAACAGTGCCCTACACTAAACAGAGATTTTAAACAGTACCCTACACTAAATAGAGATTTTAAACAGTACCGACACTAAACAGAGATTTTAAACAGTGCCGTACACTAAACAGAGATTTTAAACAGTACCCTACACTAAACAGAGATTTTAAACAGTACCGACACTAAACAGAGATTTTAAACAGTGCCCGACACTAAACAGAGATTTTAAACAGTGCCGTACACTAAACAGAGATTTTAAACAGTACCCTACACTAAACAGAGATTTTAAACAGTACCGACACTAAACAGAGATTTTAAACAGTGCCCGACACTAAACAGAGATTTTAAACAGTGCCGTACACTAAACAGAGATTTTAAACAGTGCCCGACACTAAACAGAGATTTTAAACAGTACCCTACACTAAACAGAGATTTTAAACAGTACCGACGCTAAACAGAGATTTTAAACAGTACCCTACACTAAACAGACATTTTAAACAGTGCCCGACACTAAACAGAGATTTTAAACAGTGCCCTACACTAAACAGAGATTTTAAACGGTGCCCTACACTAAACAGAGATTTTAAACAGTGCCCTACACTAAACAGAGATTTTAAACAGTGCCCTACACTAAACAGAGATTTTAAACAGTACCCTACACTAAATAGAGATTTTAAACAGTACCGACACTAAACAGAGATTTTAAACAGTGCCCTACACTAAACAGAGATTTTAAACAGTACCCTACAGTAAATAGAGATTTTAAACAGTACCGACACTAAACAGAGATTTTAAACAGTGCCCGACACTAAACAGAGATTTTAAACAGTACCCTACACTAAACAGAGATTTTAAACAGTACCGACACTAAACAGAGATTTTAAACAGTACCCTACACTAAACAGAGATTTTAAACAGTACCGACACTAAACAGAGATTTTAAACAGTGCCCGACACTAAACAGAGATTTTAAACAGTACCCTACACTAAACAGAGATTTTAAACAGTACCGACACTAAACAGAGATTTTAAACAGTACCCTACACTAAACAGAGATTTTAAACAGTACCGACACTAAACAGAGATTTTAAACAGTACCCTACACTAAACAGAGATTTTAAACAGTGCCCGACACTAAACAGAGATTTTAAACAGTGCCCGACACTAAACAGAGATTTTAAACAGTGCCCGACACTAAACAGAGATTTTAAACAGTGCCCTACACTAAACAGAGATTTTAAACAGTACCGACACTAAACAGAGATTTTAAACAGTACCGACACTAAACAGAGATTTTAAACAGTGCCCGACACTAAACAGAGATTTTAAACAGTACCCTACACTAAACAGAGATTTTAAACAGTACCCTACACTAAACAGAGATTTTAAACAGTACCGACACTAAACAGAGATTTTAAACAGTACCGACACTAAACAGAGATTTTAAACAGTACCGACACTAAACAGAGATTTTAAACAGTGCCCGACACTAAACAGAGATTTTAAACAGTACCCTACACTAAACAGAGATTTTAAACAGTACCCTACACTAAACAGAGATTTTAAACAGTGCCCTACACTAAACAGAGATTTTAAACAGTACCGACACTAAACAGAGATTTTAAACAGTACCGACACTAAACAGAGATTTTAAACAGTGCCCGACACTAAACAGAGATTTTAAACAGTACCCTACACTAAACAGAGATTTTAAACAGTACCCTACACTAAACAGAGATTTTAAACAGTACCGACACTAAACAGAGATTTTAAACAGTACCGACACTAAACAGAGATTTTAAACAGTACCGACACTAAACAGAGATTTTAAACAGTACCCTACACTAAACAGAGATTTTAAACAGTACCCTACACTAAACAGAGATTTTAAACAGTACCCTACACTAAACAGAGATTTTAAACAGTACCCTACACTAAACAGAGATTTTAAACAGTACCCTACACTAAACAGAGATTTTAAACAGTACCCTACACTAAACAGAGATTTTAAACACTGCCCTACACTAAACAGAGATTTTAAACAGTACCCTACACTAAACAGAGATTTTAAACAGTACCGACACTAAACAGAGATTTTAAACAGTACCCTACACTAAACAGAGATTTTAAACAGTGCCCGACACTAAACAGAGATTTTAAACAGTGCCCGACACTAAACAGAGATTTTAAACAGTACCGACACTAAACAGAGATTTTAAACAGTGCCCCACACTAAACAGAGATTTCAAACAGTGCGACAGTAAGAGACAATTTAACGTGGCCAATCCACCTTTTGTAGCCATCTTGTGACACTGCGGACAAACTTAACATGGACAATTCTCCTCTTGGAAATATCCTGGGACAGTACGGGACAATTTAGCATTACCAATCCACCTAACCTTGACATCTTGGGACACGAAGAGATAACTTAGTGTTGCGAATTGACCAATCTTACCCATCTTGGGACACTAAAAGGTAGTTTAGCATGACCAATCCAAATTTAGTGTACATTATCCAGTAATGGATAATTTAGCATGGCCAATCCACGTAACCGACACATCTTGGGACACTAAAAGGGGCAATTTATGCATGGCCAACCCACCAAACGTGGTGTCTTGGGACACTAATAGATAATGTAGCCTGGCCAATCCACCTCTTGTACACATCTTGGGACACTAATGCCCATCTCCTGAACCTACACAGCGTGGGACACTAATTGCAATTTAGCATGGCCAATCCACCTCCCGTACATTTCTTGGGACACTAAGGGGCAATTTGGCACGGCCAATCCACCTCTTGTACACATCTTGGGACACTAAGGGGCAATTTAGTCTGGCCTACGCACTTCTCATAAGCATCTTGGCTCATTAAGATGAATTTAGTATGGCCAATCCACCAAACCTACACACCTTGGGACAGTAAAGGTCTACTTAGCATGGCCAATCCACCTAAACTACACGTCTTGGGTGAGTAATGGGCAGTTTAGCATGGCCAATCCACCAAATCTCCACATTTTGGGACACTAAGAGGCAATTTAGCATGGCCAATTCACCTAACCTACACTTCTTGGGACACTAAGGGGATTTTAACATGCCCAATTCACCTCTCATCCACATCTTGAGACGCTAAAGGAAAGTTAGCATAGTCAATCCACCACTCGCACACATCTTGGGACACTAAGGGGAGAATTAGCTCGTCCAATCCCCCTAAATAACACATGTTGGGACAATAGGGAGGAATCCACCTTACCTACACATCTTCGAACAAAAAGGGGTAATTTAACGTGGCCAATCCACATCTCGTACACGTCTTGGAACTGTAAGAGGATATTTTGTATAGCCAATTCAGGGCTCGTAAATATCTTGGGAAACTAAGAGGCAACTTAGCCTGGCCAATCCACCTCTCATACACACCTTGGGACACTAAGGGCCAATCCACCAAACCTCCACATTTTGGGACACTAAGAGGCAATTTAGCCTGGCCAATTCACCTCTCATACACATCTTGGGACACTAAGGGGATTTTAGCACGTCCAATTCTCCTCTCATCTACATCTCGGGACACTAAAGTTAATTTAGCCTGGCCAATCAACCTAACCCACACATCTTTGGACTGTGGGAGGAAACCGCAGCACCCGGAGGAAACCCACGCAGACACGAGGAGAATGTGCAAACTCCACACAAACAGTGACCCGAGCTGGGAATCAAACCTGGGTCACTGGAACTGTGAAGAACCAGTGCTACCCACTGTGCTGCCACGCCACATTGTTGGTATTTTTCCATGTTAAAGTTGTTGTTGAAATTGTTGGTGTATTTCAATGTTGAGGTTGTTGTTGGATTTGTTGGTGTATTTCAATGTTGAGGTTGTTGTTGGATTTGTTGGTGTATTTCAATGTTGAAGTTGTTGGATTTGTTGAGGTTTCTCACTGTTGTGGTGGTTGTTGAATTTATTGGTGTTCTTCAATGTTAAAGTTGTTGTTGGATTTGATGGTGTTTTTTTCAATGTTGAGTTTGTTGTTGTTTACCAATGTTGAGGTTGTTGTTGGATTTGTTGGTGTTTATCAATGTTGAGGTTATTGTTGGGTTTGTTGGTGTTTTTCACCGTTATGGTAGTTGTTGAATTTGTTGGAATTTATCCACATTGAGGTTGTCGTTTGATTTGTTGGTGTTTTTTCACTGTTGAGGTTGTTGTTGAATTTGATGATACTTTTCAATTTTGAAGTTGTTGTTGGAATTTTTAGTGTTTTTCACTGTTGAGGTTATTGTTGGACTTGTCGGTATTTCTTGCTGTTGTGGTTGTTCTTGAATTTGTTGGTGTTTTTCAATGTTGAGGTTGTTGTTGAATTTGTTGGTGCTTTTCAATGTTGAGGTTGTTGTTGGATTTGTTGGTGATTTTCACTGCTGAGGTTGTTGTTGGATTTGTTGGTGTTTTTCAATGTTGAGGTTGTTGAACTTGGTGTTTTTTCAATGTTGGTGTTGTTGGATTCGTTGGTGTTTTTCACTGTTGAGGTTGTAGTTGGATTTGTTGGTGTTTTTCAATGTTGAGGGTGTTGAACTTGTTGGTGTTTTTCCAATGTTGATGTTGTTGTTGGATTTGTTGGTGTTTTTCACTGTTGAGATTGTTGTTGGACTTGTTGGTATTTTTCAATGTTGAGGTTGTTGTTGGATTTGTTGGTGTTTTTCAATGTTGAGGTTGTCGTTGGATATGTTGGTGTTTTTTAATGTTGAGGTTGTTGCTGTATTGGTGTTTTTCGCTGTTGCGGTTGTTGTTGGATTTGTTGGTGTTTTTTACCGTTGTGGTTGTTGTTGGATTTGTTGGTATTTTTCAATGTTGATGTTGTTGTTGGATTTGTTGGTGTTTTTCACTGTTGAGGTTGTTGTTGAATTTGATGATACTTTTCAATTTTGAAGTTGTTGTTGGAAATTTTAGTGTTTTTCACTGTTGAGGTTATTGTTGGACTTGTTGGTATTTCTTGCTGTTGTGGTTGTTCTTGAATTTGTTGGTGTTTTTCAATGTTGAGGTTGTTGTTGAATTTGTTGGTGCTTTTCAATGTTGAGGTTGTTGTTGGATTTGTTGGTGATGTTCACTGTTGAGGTTGTTGTTGGATTTGTTGGTGTTTTTCAATGTTGAGGTTGTTGAACTTGGTGTTTTTCACTGTTGAGGTTGTTGTTGGATTTGTTGGTGTTTTTCAATGTTGAGGGTGTTGAACTTGTTGGTGTTTTTCCAATGTTGATGTTGTTGTTGGATTTGTTGGTGTTTTTCACTGTTGAGATTGTTGTTGGACTTGTTGGTATTTTTCAATGTTGAGGTTGTTGTTGGATTTGTTGGTGTTTTTCAATGTTGAGGTTGTTGTTGGATTTGTTGGTGTTTTTTACCGTTGTGGTTGTTGTTGGATTTGTTGGTATTTTTCAAAGTTGATGTTGTTGTTGGATTTGTTGGTGTTTTTCAATGTTGAGGTTGTTGTTGGATTTGTTGGTGTTTTTCACTGTTGTGGTTGTTGTTGGATTTGTTGGTGGTTTTCATTGTTGAGGTTGTTGTTGGATTTGTTGTTGTTTTTCAATGTTGTGGTTGTTGTTGGATTTGTTGGTGTTTTTCAATATTGATGTTGTTGGATTTGTTGGTGTTTTTCATTAATGAGGTTGTTGTTGGATTTGTTGGTGTTTTTCAATGTTGAGGTTGTTGGATTTTTTTTGTGTTTTTCACTGTTTTGGTTGTTGTTGCATTTGTTGGTGTTATTTAATGTTGATGTTGGATTTGTTGGTGTTTTTCACTGTTGTCGTTGTTGTTGGATTTGTTGGTGTTTTAACTGTTGAGGCTGTTGTTGGATTTGTTGGTGTTTTAACTGTACAAGAGGTGTGTAGATGAGGCTAAATTGACCGTGGTGACCCAAGATGTGTCTGAGACATGGATTGGCCATGCTAAATTTCCTCATGGTACCCACGATGTTTACGAGAGCTGAATTGGCCAGGCTAAATTCCCATTCGTGCCCCAAGGCATGTACAAGAGGTGGATTGGCCATACTAAATTGCCCCTTAGTGTCCCAAGATGTGTGTGAGCTGCGGATTGGCCAGGCTAAATTAACTTTAGCTTCCCAAGATGTAGATCAGAGGAGAATTGGACATATTAAAATCCTCTTAGTGTCCCAAGATGTGTACGAGAAGTGGATTGGCCATACTAAATTCCCATTCCTGTCCCAAGACATCTATGAGAGGTGGATTGGCCATGTTAAATTGCCCCTTAGTGTTCGAAGATGTGTGGGTTAGATGGATTGCCCCTGAGTGTCTCAAGATGTGTCGGTAACTGGGATTGAACGTGCTAAGTCACCCCTTAGTGTCCGAAGAAGTGTAAGAACATAGAACATAGAACATAGAACATAGAACACTACAGCACAAACAGGCCCTTCGGCCCACAAGTTGCGCCGACCACATCACCTACCAACCTACAGACCTATCTATAACCCTCAATCTCATTAAACCCCATATACTCATCCAGAAGTCTTTTAAAAGACCCCAGCGAGTTCGCCTCCACCACCACTGACGGCAGCCGATTCCATTCACTCACCACCCTCTGAGTGAAAAACTTACCCCTAACATCACTTCTGAACCTCCCTCCCTGCACCTTAAATCTGTGTCCTCTCGTAGCGACCATTTCAAACCGGGGAAATAGCCTCTGAGAGTCCACCCTATCTATTCCTCTCAACATTTTGTAAACTTCTATCAGGTCGCCTCTCAACCTTCGTCTCTCCAGGGAAAAGAGTCCCAGCTCCCTCAACCTAACTTCATAAGGCATGCCTCCCAGTCCAGGCAACATCCTTGTAAATCTCCTCTGCACCCTTTCAATAGCTTCTACATCTTTCCTATAGTGAGGCGACCAGAACTGCGCACAATACTCCAAATGAGGCCTGACAAGGGTCTTATAAAGTTCCAGCATTACCTCCCGACTCCTAAACTCAATCCCTCGATTAATGAAGGCCAGTACACCATACGCCTTCTTGACCACCTCCTCCACCTGCGAGGCTGATTTAAGAGTCCTGTGGACCCGGACCCCAAGATCCTTCTGCTCCTCAACACTACTCAGACTTCTGCCCTTAATAGTGTACTCGTTCATCCCGTTGGTTCTGCCAAAATGGACGACAACACATTTATCCGCGTTGAAGTCCATCTGCCACTTCTCCGCCCTGTCCTGCATCCTATCTATGTCCTGCTGCAACTTTTGCCATCCTTCCAGATCATCCACAACACCACCGACCTTCGTGTCATCAGCGAACTTACTTACCCATCCCTCCACTTCCTCATCCAGGTCATTTATGAAAATGACAAACAACAAGGGTCCCAGAACAGATCCTTGAGGCACTCCGCTGGTGACTGACCTCCATTCAGAAAAAGCCCCATCCACAACCACTCTCTGCCTTCTGCAGGCAAGCCAGTTCTGGATCCACAAGGCCAAAGGCCCTTGGATCCCATGCCCTCTCACCTTCTCAAGAAGTCTTGCATGGGGGACCTTATCAAACGCCTTGCTGAAGTCCATGTACACTACGTCCACGGCACTTCCTTCGTCAATGTGTTCAGTCACATTATCGAAGAACTCAACTAGGCTTGTAAGGCACGACCTGCCCTTGACAAATCCATGCTGACTATTCCTGATCATGTCAAACCTCTCCAAATGTTCGTAAATCTTGTCCCTCAGAAGCCTCTCCATCAGCTTACCAACCACTGAGGTCAGACTCACCGGTCGGTAATTTCCCGGGCTATCTCTGTTCCCTTTCTTAAAAATAGGAACTACATCCGCAATCCTCCAATCCTCTGGAACCTCTCCCGTCTCCATTGACGACGCAAAGATCTTCGCCAGGGGCTCTGCAATCTCTTCCCTCGCCTCCCACAGTATCCTGGGGTACATCCCATCTGGTCCCGGCGACTTATCTACCTTGATAGAATTCAAAAGTTCCAACACATCCTCCTCCTTAATATTCACGTACTCAATCCTTTCCATCTGCTGCAAATCCATAACAAAATCTCCCAGATCGGCTTCCACCGTGAATACTGAGGCGAAGTACTCGTTAAGCACCTCCGCCATTTCTTCTGGTTCCACACAAACCTTTCCCCCCTCACCTTTTATCGGTCCTATCCCTTCTCTTCTTATCCTTTTACCTTTCACATATTTATAGAAGGCCTTGGGATTCTCCTTAATCTTACTCGCCAAGGTCTTCTCATGACCCCTTCTGGCTCTCCTAATTTCCCTTTTAAGTTCCCTCCTACAGTCCTTATACTCCTCAAGATCTTTAACATCTCCTAATTCCCTGAACCTCTTGTACACCTTCCTTTTCTTCCTGACTAGGTTCAACACATCCTTTGTGCACCACGGTTCCCTCGACCCACCAAACCCCCCTCGTCTCATCGGAACGTTGTCATTCAGAGCTCCAGACACACATTCCTTGAATATCTGCCACCTTCCTTCGGTATTTTTCCCTAAGAACGCCTCCTTCCAGTTTATTTGTCCAAGTAACTTCCTGACTTCTTCGTATCTCCCCTTACCCCAGACAAACACCTTCCTAGCCTGCCTGATCCTATCTCGTTCCAACGCAATTGTGAAGGAGATAGAATTATGGTCACCATATCCAAGATGCTCTCCTACCGAAAGATCCATCACCTGCCCTGGTTCATTCGCCAGTACCAGGTCAAGTACAGCCTCTCCCCTCGTAGGCTTGTCCACATACTGCGTCAGGAAACCCTCCTGAACACACCTAACAAACTCCTCCCCATCTATACCCCTTACCCTTAAGAGATGTGGTTTAGAACATAGAACATAGAACATTACAGCGCAGAACAGGCCCTTCGGCCCACGATGTTGCGCCGACCAGTTAAAAAAAAACAACAGTGACCCACTAACCTAAACCAATCCCTTTTCGTCCATAAACCTATCCACAGACCTCTTAAACGCCCGCAAACTAGGCGCATTTACAACTGCAGCAGGCAGGGCATTCCAATCCCTCACCACCCTCTGGGTAAAGAACCTACCCCTGACATCTGTCCTATAACTACCCCCCCTTAGTTTAAAGCCATGCCCCCTCGTGCTAGATTTTTCCATCAGAGGAAAAAGGCTATCACTATCCACCCTATCTAAACCTCTAATCATCTTATATGTTTCAATAAGATCCCCTCTTAGCCGCCTTCTTTCCAGCGAAAACAACCCCAAATCCCTCAGCCTCTCCTCATAGGATCTCCCCTCCATACCAGGCAACATCCTGGTAAACCTCCTCTGCACCCTCTCCAAAGCCGCCACATCCTTCCTGTAATGTGGGGACCAGAACTGCACACAATACTCCAAGTGCGGCCGCACCAGAGTTGTGTACAGTTGCAACATAACGCTACGACTCCTAAATTCAATCCCCCTACCAATAAACGCCAAGACACTGAAAGCCTTCTTAACAACCTTATCTACTTGATTTCCAACTTTCAGGGATCTATGTACACATACACCTAGATCCCTCTGCTCATCCACACTATTCAAAGTCTTCCCGTTAGCCCTATACTCAACACATCTGTTATTCCTACCAAAGTGAATTACCTCACATTTCTCTGCATTAAACTCCATCCGCCACCTCTCGGCCCAGCTCTGCAACCTGTCTAAGTCTTCCTGCAAACTATGACACCCTTCCTCACTATCTACCACACCTCCGACTTTGGTATCATCAGCAAATTTACTGATCCACCCAACTATACCCTCATCCAGATCATTAATAAAAATCACAAACAGCAGTGGCCCCAACACAGATCCCTGAGGCACACCACTTGTAACCGAACTCCATGATGAATATTTACCGTCAACCACTACCCTCTGTCTCCTATCCGCTAGCCAATTCCTAATCCAGTTCCCTAGATCACCCCCAATCCCATACATCTGCATTTTGTGCAGAAGCCTACCATGGTGAACCTTATCAAACGCCTTACTAAAATCCATATACACCACGTCCACTGCCTTACCCTCATCCACCTCTTTGGTCACTTTCTCAAAAAACTCAATAAGGTTAGTAAGGCACGACCTACCCGCCACAAAACCATGCTGACTATCTCCAATCAACTCATTACTCTCCAAATAACTATAAATCCTATCCCTAATAATTTTTTCCAAAACCTTTCCCACAACAGAAGTGAGACTCACCAGTCTATAATTCCCGGGGAAGTCTCTGTTCCCCTTTTTAAACAATGGGACAACATTCGCTAACCTCCAATCATCTGGTACTATACCAGAGGCCAACGACGACATGAAGATCAGAGCCAGAGGCTCTGCAATCACTTCTCTTGCCTCCCAGAGAATCCTGGGGTAAATCCCATCCGGACCAGGGGACTTATCTATTTTCAGACCCTCCAGAATATCCAGCACATCCTCCTTATCAACTGTAACACTGTCAATTCTACTCCCCTGCAACCCAGTGTCCTCCTCAGCTATATCCATGTCCCCCTGCGTGAACACCGAAGAGAAATATTGGTTCAATGCTTCACCAATCTCCTCCGGTTCCACACATAACTTCCCTCTGCCGTCTATAACTGGCCCTAACCTTGCCCTAACCAACCTTCTGTTCTTGACATACCTATAGAACGCCTTAGGATTCTCCTTAACCCTATCAGCCAAAGTCTTCTCATGTCCTCTTTTAGCCCTTCTTAGCTCGCTCTGGTTTGGCCGTGCGAAATTGCTCCTTAGAGTCCCAAGCTGTGCACGAGTGGATTGGCCAGGCTAAATTTCCTTTAGCGCCCCAAGATGTGGATGAGAGGAGAATTGGACATGTTAAAATCCCCTTCATGTCCCAAGATATGTCGGTTAGGGTGGATTGGCCTTGCATAAATTACCCCTTTCGTGTCCCAAGATGTGTGCGAGAGATGTACTGGCCACTGATTGTTTGAGAATGTCAAAGTTTGGTGGGTTGCCCCTTGGTGTCCCAAGACGTGTAGGTTTAGGGGATTGAACGAGCTAAATCACACCTTAGTGTCCCAAGCTGTGTATGAGTGATGGATTGGCCGGATAAACTGTCCCTCTGTCCCATGGTGTGTCCTTTAGGGGGATTGTCCCAGATAAACTGTCCCTCTGTCCCATGGTGTGTCCTTTAGGGGGATTGTCCGAGATAAACTGTCCCTGAGGAGATCACAGAGCAATCCAGTCTCTGATTGGCTGAGGCAGTCAGCCAATAACTAACAGTGTCTGACAGTGAGATGATTCCGGGATCTCTGAGGACAGATTCCCTCTGAGGAGGAACTTTCTCTCCTGGCAGGTGCACAGGTGGGGGCAGACCTGATGTTATTTCCTCAGTAGGGGGTGGTGGGGAGGGTGGTGGGGGTGTGGGGGGGGAGGGGTGGGGGTGTGGGGGTGTTGGAGGTGTGGGTGTGGGGGGGGGATGCTGGGTGTGGTTCCTGTCCCATGGGGTAGCTCAGTTCACAGGGAGCACTGGTGATGATACAGTCCATATATCCCCGCCGCCCCCTCCCCCCAACCCGGAGGGAACCTATTCCACACAGTGGGAATCCCATTGGGAAAAGCTGCTGAACTGACATTGGATCACTTCCTGAAACAGAGCAGAAACTACACCGGAAACATTCACATCAGAGACTGGCCTGAAGTACCTCAGCTGGAGTACTGTGTGCAGTTTTGGGCGCCGTACTTACGCAAGGATATTTTGGCCTTGGAGGGAGTGCAGAGGAGAACATAAGAACATAAGAAATAGGAGCAGGAGTAGGCCATCCAGCCCTTCGAGCCTGCCCCGCCATTCAATAAGATCATGGGTGACCTGTCGTGGCTCAGTTCCACTTTCCTGCCCTCTCCCCATAACCCTTAATCCCCTCTCCTATCAAAAACCCATCAACCCGCGTCTTAAATATATTTAGCGAGGCAGCCTCCACCACTTCAACGGGCAGAGAATTCCAGAGATTCACCACCCTTTGAGTGAAGAAGTTCCTCCTCAACTCCGTTCTAAACCGCCCCCCTTTTATCTTGAGGCTGTGCCCCCTAGTCCTACTGTCTTTTTTGAGCGGGAAGAGTCTTTCCACCTCTATCCTATCCATCCCATTCATCATCTTATACGTCTCAAAGAGATCTCCTCTCATTCTTCTAAACTCTAACGAGTACAAGCCCAGTTTATTCAGCCTCTCCTCAAAGCTCAACCCCCTCAACTCCGGTATCAGCCGAGTGAACCTCCTCTGCACTCCCTCCAAGGCCAAAATATCTTTGCGCAGGTGCGGCGCCCAAAACTGCACACAGTACTCCAGCTGCGGCCTCACCAGCGCCCTATACAGCTGCAGCAAGACCTCCCTACTTCTATATTCAATCCCCCTCACTATGAAGGCCAGCATCCCATTCGCCTTCCTGACCACCTGCTGCACCTGCAAGCTGGGTTTTTGCGACTCGTGCACAAGGACCCCGAGGTCCCTCTGCACCGTCGCCTGCTGCAGTTTTTCGCCCCGTAAGTAATAGTCCTTCCTACCATTTTTCCTACCAAACTGGACCACCTCACACTTGCCAACATTAAATTCCATTTGCCATTTCCTGGCCCATTCGCCCAGCCTATCTAGATCCTTCTGCAGACTCTCAACACCCTCCGCACAATTTGCCGTTCCCCCAATCTTGGTGTCATCAGCAAATTTCGACACTCTACACTCGGTTCCCTCCTCCAGATCATCTATATAAATGGTAAAAAGCTGAGGCCCCAGCACCGACCCCTGGGGCACTCCACTAGTCACCATCCGCCAATCCGAATAGCACCCATTGACCCCCACTCTCTGCCTCCTATTTGACAACCAATCCTCTATCCACGCTAACACCCTACCCCCAACTCCATGTCCCTCGACCTTCTGCAATAACCTCTTGTGAGGCACTTTGTCAAACTTTGAAAATCTAGAAAGACCACATCCACCGGCTCTCCTCTATCCACCGCCCTAGACACATCCTCATAGAACTCCAGTAAATTTGTCAGACACGACTTCCCTTTAATGAAACCGTGCTGCGTCTGCTCTATCAAGCAATTCCCTTCAAGATGCTTTGCAATTTCCTCCTTAATGACAGATTCTAACATTTTACCTACCACAGACGTTAAACTAACCGGCCTATAATTCCCCGCCTTTTGCCTGGCACCCTTCTTAAACAACGGCGTAACATTAGCCGTTTTCCAATCATCCGGCACTTCCCCGGAATCCAGCGACGTTTGGAAAATAACCACCAAGGCATCCACTATCACCTCCGCCACTTCTTTCAGAACCCTCGGATGCATTCCATCCGGTCCTGGGGACTTGTCCACAATCAGCCCCTCCAGTCTGTCGAGCACCGCCTTTCTAGTAACAGTAATGTCATTAAGACCCTCCAGTCCTACCATATTTCTATCGCTAACACCTGGCAAATTATTCACGTCCTCCTCCGTGAAGACAGAAACAAAAAAGTTATTCAATACCTTCGCCATATCCCCATCCCCTACCACTAGGTCCCCTTTCTCATCCTCTAAAGGACCAACATTCACCCTAGCCAGCCTCTTCCTTTTTATATATTTATAAAAACTCTTGCTATCCTTTTTTATATTAAGCGCTAGCCCAGCTTCATAGTTTCTCCTACCCTTCCTTATCAACTTCTTTGTCAATCTTTGTTGACATTTAAACCTCTCCCAATCCTCTTCTCGCCCATTACTCTTAGCTACTCTAAATTCCTCCGCTTTTAGTTTAACACTTTCCTTCATCTCCTTTGTTATCCACGGCATATTACCTCTCCTCCTACTATCCTTTTTGACCATCGGAATAAATTTCCGTTGAGCACCAAGAAAGATCTCCTTAAAGATCCTCCACTGCTCCTCAACAGACCTTCCCTCCAACGCGCTCTCCCAGTCCACATTCGCCAATTCTTCTCTCATCCTACCGTATTTCCCTCTATTCAAACAAAGGACGCGTGTCCGGGAACCTACTTTCTCCTCCTCCATCTGCACCAGAAACTCCACCATACAATGATCACTCTCCCCAAGAGGATCTTTCACCACAAGGTCTCTAATTCTACCCGCTTCATTACATAGCACCAGATCCAAGATAGCTCGCTCCCTCGTCGGCTCCAACACACACTGTTCGAGGAAACTATCCCGGCAGCATTCCAAGAACTCTTCCTCGAGCCCCCCACGTCCAACATGGGTCGACCAATCAATATGCAGATTGAAATCCCCCATAACTACGGCCGTCCCATTCCTGCACGCCGCACTTATTTGCGCGTTAACAGCCCGCCCCATCTCCAGATCATTATTCGGGGGCCTATAGATGACACCCACCAGCGTCTTCCTCCCTTTGCTGTTCCTAATCTCCACCCACAACGATTCCACCCTCTGCTCCTTGGCTCCAATATCATCCCTTGCTACCACCGTGATGCTATCCTTAATCAGTAGAGCTACGCCCCCCACTTTTCCCTCCTGCCTATCCTTCCTAAACACTTGATAGCCCTGTACATTCAGCTCCCAGTCCTTGTCACCCTGCAGCCATGTCTCTGTAATGGCCACCAGATCGTATCCATTTGTGTCGATCTGCGCCACCAGCTCATCCACTTTATTCCGAATGCTTCGTGCATTCAGATAAAGCGCTTTCATCCCAGCCTTCACCTGGACCCTATTTGCCGCAACGCCACCAACTATACTCACGCCCCCTACTCCCTCTATTATTGGGACATCCTCGGCCTCTTCCCTTATATGTACACTCTCCTTAACTTTAGACCTCGTAAGGTCACCTACCCTCACACCCTCCCCCCCCCCCCCCAGTTAGTTTAAAGCCCTGTCTACAGTCCTCTTTACTCGATTCGCCAGCACTCTGGTCCCAGCACGGTTCAGACCAACCCCATCCCTCCCGAACAGGTCCCACCTACCCCAATACTGGTGCCAATGTCCCATAAATTCAAACCCATTCCTCCCACACCAATCCCTGAGCCACCCATTCACTTCCTTAATCCTGTCAACCCTACACCCATCTGCAGACGGTTCAGGCAGTAGCCCAGAGATAACCACCTTGTCGGTTCTACTTTTTAATTCCATTCCAAGCTTTTCATACTCCCTCCCCAGATCCTCAGTCTGCATTTTGCTTACGTCGCCGGCACCCACATGTACCACAACGACCGGATTCTCACCCTCCCACTCCAGGTTCCTCTGCAGCCCAGCTGCGACATCCCGTACCTGAGCACCAGGCAGACAACACACCCTTCTGTGCACTTTGTCATTGTGACAAAGGACAGTGTCAAAACCCTTCACCCCACTATCCCCAATAACTACTACGTTCCTTTTCCCTTTCTCTTTGCCTATGTCCTGCTGCATCACTGTACCGTGTGCAGTTTGCTCACCAACCTCACCTGCCTCGTTCTCGTCCAACTTGGAAGCAAGAACCTCAAACCTGTTATGCAGATTAAGAGGCTGAGGCCTCCGCTCCTCACCCCCTTCCTCTTCCCAGTAGCCCCCTCTTGTCCCTGACCCTTAGAGTTAGCCAGTCTAGGGGAGGGGTGGATGTCACTTGCACCCCATTGACAATGGCACCCTCTCTCCCCTTGATGAGCCTCAGTGTCTGTAGCTCAGAGGCCAGCTCATTTACCCTGAGCTGGAGCTCCTCCAGCAACCTGCACTTACTGCAGACATGATCACTGGGATGAACCCTAGGGTCCACCAGTTCCCACATCATACAGAAACCACACATCACATGCCCCTCCATTATTTACTGTAGTAGTTTTGAAAAAATTTTTCTTTTTTGTTTTTTTTGTTTTTCAAACGAACTCACCTGGCCTTTTTTCTTTCCAGCCCTTTTTGATATTAAGCCCTAGTAGCTCACTCTGCTTCCCTCTCACTCTGCTGCCCGCTCAGACGCTGCCCGCTGTCTACACCAGGCCTCCTTTTAAACCTGGCGCTGATTTAAATCTGATGAACCACAACTGCCTGTTAACCACTCCCTCAGAATTCTTAAAGCAGTAAATACAATAAATAAATGCTTTAAACAGTTCTACAAAGAACAAAGTGCTTTAAACTTATTTTAAACTGGTTTTTAACAGGTAAATTCTTAGCTCTCTCTCTGCTCCTTCACTCGTCTGCTCCAGCAAACAATGGAAGGCTTCACCTTGTGGTCAGTTTACTAGGCTGATACCGGAGTTGAGGGGGTTGAGCTATGAGGAGAGGCTGAATAAACTAGGCTTGTACTCGTTAGAGTTCAGAAGAATGAGGGGAGATCTCATTGAGACATATAAGATGATGAATGGGATGGATGAGATAGAGGTGGAGAGACTCTTCCCGCTCAGAAAGGACAGTAGGACTAGGGGGCACAGCCTCAAGATAAAGGGGGGGGGGCGGTTTAGAACAGAGTTGAGGAGGAACTTCTTCACTGAAAGGGTGGTGAATCTCTGGAATTCTCTGCCTGTTGAAGTGGTGGAGGCTACCTCGCTAAATATATTTAAGACGCGGGTTGATGGGTTTTTGATAAGAGAGGGGATTAAGGGTTATGGGGAGAGGGCGGGAATGTGGAAATGAGCAACGACAGATCAGCCATAATCTTATTGAATGGCGGGGCAGGCTCGAGGGGCTAGATGGCCTACTCATAGAACATAGAACATAGAACACTACAGCACAAACAGGCCCTTCGGCCCACAAGTTGCGCCGACCACATCACCTACCAACCTACAGACCTATCTATAACCCTCAATCTCATTAACCCCATATACTCATCCAGAAGTCTTTTAAAAGACCCCAGCGAGTTCGCCTCCACCACCACTGACGGCAGCCGATTCCATTCACTCACCACCCTCTGAGTGAAAAACTTACCCCTAACATCACTTCTGAACCTCCCTCCCCGCACCTTAAATCTGTGTCCTCTCGTAGCGACCATTTCAAACCGGGGAAATAGCCTCTGAGAGTCCACCCTATCTATTCCTCTCAACATTTTGTAAACTTCTATCAGGTCGCCTCTCAACCTTCGTCTCTCCAGGAAAAGAGTCCCAGCTCCCTCAACCTAACTTCATAAGGCATGCCTCCCAGTCCAGGCAACATCCTTGTAAATCTCCTCTGCACCCTTTCAATAGCTTCTACATCTTTCCTATAGTGAGGCGACCAGAACTGCGCACAATACTCCAAATGAGGCCTGACAAGGGTCTTATAAACTTCCAGCATTACCTCCCGACTCCTAAACTCAATCCCTCGATTAATGAAGGCCAGTACACCATACGCCTTCTTGACCACCTCCTCCACCTGCGAGGCCGATTTAAGAGTCCTGTGGACCCGGACCCCAAGATCCTTCTGCTCCTCAACACTACTCAGACTTCTGCCCTTAATAGTGTACTCGTTCATCCCGTTGGTTCTGCCAAAATGGACGACAACACATTTATCCGCGTTGAAGTCCATCTGCCACTTCTCCGCCCAGTCCTGCATCCTATCTATGTCCTGCTGCAACTTTTGCCATCCTTCCAGATCATCCACAACACCACCGACCTTCGTGTCATCAGCGAACTTACTTACCCATCCCTCCACTTCCTCATCCAGGTCATTTATGAAAATGACAAACAACAAGGGTCCCAGAACAGATCCTTGAGGCACTCCGCTGGTGACTGACCTCCATTCAGAAAAAGCCCCATCCACAACCACTCTCTGCCTTCTGCAGGCAAGCCAGTTCTGGATCCACAAGGCCAAAGGCCCTTGGATCCCATGCCCTCTCACCTTCTCAAGAAGTCTTGCATGGGGGACCTTATCAAACGCCTTGCTGAAGTCCATGTACACTACGTCCACGGCACTTCCTTCGTCAATGTGTTCAGTCACATTATCGAAGAACTCAACTAGGCTTGTAAGCACGACCTGCCCTTGACAAATCCATGCTGACTATTCCTGATCATGTCAAACCTCTCCAAATGTTCGTAAAATCTTGTCCCTCAGAAGCCTCTCCATCAGCTTACCAACCACTGAGGTCAGACTCACCGGTCGGTAATTTCCCGGGCTATCTCTGTTCCCTTTCTTAAAAATAGGAACTACATCCGCAATCCTCCAATCCTCTGGAACCTCTCCCGTCTCCATTGACGACGCAAAGATCATCGCCAGGGGCTCTGCAATCTCTTCCCTCGCCTCCTGCTCCTATTTCTTATGTTCTTATGTTCTGTCCTCCAAATGGAAGCATCTTCCTCATGTCCACTCTATCCAGGCCTCTCAGTATTCTGTGAGGTTCAATGAGGACCTCCCTCATCTTTCTAAACTCCGAGTACAGACCCAGGGTCCTCAAACACTCCTCCAACGTCTAGCTTTTCATTCCTGGGATCATCCTTGTGAACCTCTCCTGGACCTTCTCCAGGACCAGCACATCCTGTCTTTGATACAGACCCAAATTTACTCACAATATTCCAAAGGTAGTCTGAGCAGAGCCTTAGAAACCGTCAGCAGCTCAGCCCTGGGTTCAGCAACACAAATTCTTTTAATTTCTAAATGTGGCAAAGGCCTTGAGGTTAACAATAAAACTCAGCTGATAAAGTCATTGATTACATGTCAATGTCGCAGGTTGGTCTGTCCTGGTTAACCGAACAACAGGAGATTCAGATCCAGCTTCCAGTCACTTTCTCATTGCTGGGAGTTTAACCGATGATTTATCTTTTGATTTGATTTATTATTGTCACATGTATTAACATACAGTGTTGCTTCTTATGCACTAAACAAACAGAGCATAATGTTGATAGAGAAGGAGAGAGTGTGAAATGTCCTGTTCCAGTCACAGCTCGGGGGTAGCAATGCACTCCGGTGAACTCATACAAGATCGGTTCATTCCAAAGTCTGGCGGCAGCTGGGAAGAAGCTGTTCCTGAATCGGGTGGGACAGGAGCTCAGACGTAGAGCAGGATCCCAGACCAAACTGTGAGACAACCAGAAAGAAGGCTTTCTGTGGGGCACTTGTCAAAGTTACTGAGAGTCGGAGCGGGGAATTTCCCCAGTCTGTGTGTGAGGGTCTGGGAGAAATCTGAAATTGGAGAGATGATAATGTTTGAATTGTAATATCGAATGGGGTAAAGTATCCGGGAGCTGAGTGGGTTCAATAAAGGCTGGAATACAGACTGGGGCGATGGGGGGGAGGGGAATGAGTCTTGTGGGGGGGGGGGGGCAGGGGGAGACGGGGGAGGGTGGGGGGGAAAGGGGGGACGGGGGTACAGTGGGGAGGGGTGGTGAGGGGGGGTGGGGAATTTGAGGGGGTGAGGGGGGGTGAAAGGGGGGTGGGGAATTTGAGGGGGGGGAGGGTGAGGGGGGGTGGGGAATTTGAGGGGGTGAGGGGGGGTGAGGGGGGTGGGGAATTTGAGGAGGGTCCCAGAGCCTCTGAGCAGCTGAACTGGGGAAGCCTTTGGGCAGAGACGGCGCAGCTGCTGCTTCCCCTCCCGGCCACCAGGGGCCGCTGCAACCTTCCCGGCCGGTGCTGCACCTGCTGCTCCTCCCAGTGTCACCTCCTGCCGCTTCCGGCCCAGCAGCTGCTCGTTGGTGGAACATCCGGGGCCTTGCCGTGACGTCACTGGCAGCCCCTCCCCCGCCGTTAGCTTTTAAATAAAAAAGGAGTGTTGAGCAATGGGGAAAGTGAGAGAAATTCCCAGCCGGAAACCACCCCCCCAGGAACCGAATCAAAATTAAATCCATATTTATATCCCGGGGCGGGGCCGCGCCTGCGCGCTGTGTCCTCCCAGACTGCGCCGCGCGGGTCAGATTTAAAAAACACAATTTAAAATAAAAGAAGCGCCATTCCCGAATCGAGCAGGAACAGAGATTCAAACCATCAACATTTGTTTCAAAAATTTACGTGTACCTGCCGGTGCGCATGTGCAGTAGGGGAATTCTCTCAGAGGGCCGTGCGCGGGCCGCCGCCGCCGCCGCATTGAATCCCCCTGGCAACGGCAAGATGGCGGCGGGCCGTCTCCCCTGGCAACGGCAAGATGGCGGCGGGCCGTCTCCCCCTGGCAACGGCAAGATGGCGGCGGGCGGTGAGTGCTGGTGGCGCAGCCGCAAAGCGGGACGGGGAGCCGGGCCGCCGGGCGGGGCAGAAAGAGGCCATTCAGCCCATCAGAGAGTTCCCCCCCCCCAGTCTAACACACTCCCCCCCCCCCCAGTCTAACACACTCCCCCCCCCCCCCCAGTCTAACACACTCCCCCCCCAGTCTAACACACTCCCCCCCCCCCCAATCTAACACACTCCCCCCCCCAGTCTAACACACTCCCCCCCCCAATCTAACACACTCCCCCCCCCCCCCCAGTCTAACACACTCCCCCCCCCCCAGTCTAACACACTCCCCCCCCCCCAGTCTAACACACTCCCCCCCCAGTCTAACACACTCCCCCCCCAGTCTAACACACTCCCCCCCCCCCCAGTCTAACACACTCCCCCCCCCAGTCTAACACACTCCCCCCCCCCCCAGTCTAACACACTCCCCCCCCCAGTCTAACACACTCCCCCCCCCCCAGTCTAACACACTCCCCCCCCCCAGTCTAACACACTCCCCCCCCCCCCAATCTAACACACTCCCCCCC
>NW_027650978.1:0-30031 GCF_965287045.1 Carcharhinus amblyrhynchos
CACATTTATCCGCCTAACCCCCTTCACCCACACATCCTGGGATACCAATGGGCAACTTAACATGGCCAATCCCCAGAACCGACACATCTTTGGATCTTTCCATTCCTCTTCCAGACATAAGGGGGAGCTGTTGGCATTGGACCCTCTGACAGTGCGGCACTCCCTCAGCACTGACCCTCTGACAGTACGGCACTCCCTCAGCACTGACCCTCTGACAGTGCGGCACTCCCTCAGCACTGACCCTCTGACAGTACGGCACTCCCTCAGCACTGACCCTCTGACAGTGCGGCGCTCCCTCGGCACTGACCCTCTGACAGTGCGGCGCTCCCTCGGCACTGACCCTCTGACAGTGCGGCGCTCCCTCAGCACTGACCCTCTGACAGTGCGGCGCTCCCTCAGCACTGACCCTCTGACAGTGCGGCACTCCCTCAGCACTAACCCTCTGACAGTGCGGCACTCCCTCAGTACTTTCCCCGCTGGGAGCTGGCAGGAATGCGATCCGGTCTCTCAGTGATTCTGAAGTCGATTCTCCAGTTGGTCGGACAGATTAGTGGAGCTGTCATTAAGCAGATGCCTTTGTTGGAATATTGATGTGATGATGTGAGGGTGTGTGTGTTATCTGACAGATTATCACTCAGTGAGAGTGTGTCTGCTTTCGCTGAAACTCACTCTGGCTCTCTGCCCAGCTCAGTCCTGATCTTCCAACCAAACCGGTCTTTCCTGCCTCCTGGAAAATCAATCAACTCCCAGAGATACTCCCACGCACCCAATTACAGCTGCAATGTTGCTGGTGAGTCCCCACATTCCTCATGGACAGCTGTGGCATCCTCACAGTGCAGATAGAGGTCATTTTGCCCGTCAGGTCTGCACCAACTCTCTGACAGTGGGTCTTACCCGGGCCCACGTCCCCTACCCTTTGCCCATAACCCCACACATTTAGCACGTCCAATCCCCCTGCCTACTTGGACTGTGGGAGGAAACTGGAGCACCCGGAGGAAACCCACGCAGATACGGGGAGAATGTGCAGACTCCACACAGACAGTGACCCAAGCCGGGAATCGAACCCGGGTCCCTGGTGCTGTGAGGCAGCAGTGTTAACCCACTGTGTCACCGTGCCCCCGGGATATCCCTCTCACTCATTCATCTGATCCTGATTCCAGGTGGGAACATTGGTTGTTCCTGAAACACTAAATCACGGGGAATTCAGGATAGGAGAACTGTGGGAGCAAAGCGAGATTGAAATATTCAAAACTCAGCTTCCACTGCAAGAGGCAGAAAGGAAATTTAAAACCCTGAACCTGCGTTGGACACTGAGTGAGTCAGTCCCTTACAGTCACTCAGACTGACAAGGTCTCAAAATATATTCAATGGACATCACCGAGAGTCACAGCATCACAGAGAGAGCAGGCTGAACCCTTCAGGGCAGCCCTGCTCCACCAGGACTGTAAGAAGTCTCACAACACCAGGTTAAAGTCCAACAGGTTTATCTGGAGCAAAAGCCACGAGCTTTCGGAGCACTGCTCCTTCATCAGGTGAGTGGGATTTCTGTCACAAACAGGGCAAATACAGACACAAACTCAATTTACAAAATAGTACCTTTAAGACTTGATTAGCTGTAAAGACTCACATTCCAACCTTTATTTTGTAAATTGAGTTTGTGTCTTTATATACCCTGTTTGTGAACAGAAATCCCATTCATCTGATGAAGGAGCAGCGCTCTGAAAGCTCGTAGCATTTATTACCAAATAAACCTGTTGGACTTTAACCCTGGTGTTGTGAGACTTCTTACTGTGTTTACCCCAGTCCAATGCCGGCATCTCCACATCGGGACTGGGACTGTGGCAGAGCTGAGGAAACTAACCACAGAGGAAAACAGACCTGACCTCATCCTGACC
This sequence comes from Carcharhinus amblyrhynchos, assembly GCF_965287045.1. NCBI lineage: Eukaryota > Metazoa > Chordata > Chondrichthyes > Carcharhiniformes > Carcharhinidae > Carcharhinus > Carcharhinus amblyrhynchos. The sequence goes on from NW_027650978.1 coordinate 1,896, forward strand.
AACCTGCTGGTCGCAATGCATCCATCCATGACAGTATCGGTAAGGCTGACTACCACACAGTCATTGTGGAGACAAAGTCCCGCCTTCACAGTGAGAATAACCTCCATTGTGTAGTGTGGCACTATCACCGTGTTAAATCGGCAGACTTCGAACCGATCGAGCAACTCCAGACTGGGCATCCATGAGGCGCTGTGGGCCATCAGCAGTGGGGCTGTACTCCAGCACAATCTGTAACCTCATGGCCCAGTATATCCCCCACTCATTTTGTCATGAGGACTTACGGTAGGTCTCAACTCACAAGTTAACACAATGGATTTGCAATGTGCATTTGGAGACAGCTTGTGAAATTGTGGTCCATTTCAGAGAGTTCAAAAATGATAATGCAAAGGTTTCAGATTCCACTGACACAAACTACAGATAAAATAGGGAATCCCCCCTCTGTAACCTCCTCCAGCCCCTACACCCCCTCCCTATCTCTGTAACCTCCTCCAGCCCTACACCCCCTCCCTATCTCTGTAACCTCCTCCAGCCCTACACCCCCTCCCTATCTCTGTAACCTCCTCCAGCCCCTACACCCCCTCCCTATCTCTGTAACCTCCCCCAGCCCCTACACCCTCTCCCTATCTCTGTACCCTCCTCCAGTCCTACACCCCTCCCTATCTCTGTAACCTCCTCCAGCCCCTACATCCCCTCCCTATCTCTGTAACCTCCTCCAGCCCTACACCCCTCCCTATCTCTGTAACCCCCTCCAGCCCCTACACCCCCTCCCTATCTCTGTAACCTCCTCCAGCCCCTACATCCCTCCCTATCTCTGTAACCTCCTCCAGCCCCTACATCCCCTCCCTATCTCTGTAACCTCCTCCAGCCCCTACACCCCCTCCCTATCTCTGTAACCTCCTCCAGCCCCCACACCCCCTCCCTATCTCTGTAACTTCCTCCAGCCCCTACACCCCTCCCTATCTCTGTAACCTCCTCCAGCCCCCACATCCCCTCCCTATCTCTGTAACTTCCTCCAGTCCCTACACCCCCTCCCTATCTCTGTAACCTGTTCTGTCATTCACCTCCCCAGTTCTCTCTCTCTCTCTCTCTAATACGCTCCTTAAACCTGGCCTTGTTGCCCTAGTTCTGGCTCTGTTTCTCCCAGCCTTACCTGTTGTGACCTGCTGAGTGATCCTCAGTAACTGGCAGTGCCGCCTGCACTTGCTGCTTGTAGTTTTCAGGCGCGGGAGTTTTGACCTGGGGAGTGTGAGCAGTCTGTGTTTTGCCTGTCTCACCGCTGCCTCGCTGGGCTGGGCTGGAGATGGGGAGGGGAGTGGGGAGGGAGGGAGGTGGTGGACTGGGTCTGAGGGGAGACACAGGGTCCAGGGGAAAAATTCTGATTTTGAAACTGGCTTTTGTAGAAATTGGCTGGAATGTGTGGGAGAGATGAATGCAACTCACCCACCTAGCGAGGCAATCCTGGGGGGAGGCCATTCTGCCCATCATCGCCGTGCTGGCCCTGTGATAGATCTGGCCAATTGGTCACCCCTCTCCCTCTCCCCACACTCTCCCCCCTGCTCATTCCCCCACTCCCTCCAAATTTTCCCCCTTCCAGTATTTCCCCAATTGCCCCTTTTGAAAGTTCCTGTGGACTCTGCTTCCACCACCCTTTCAGGCAGCGCCTTCCAGATCATAAAGTACAATGCAGGAACAGGCCCTTCGGCCCGCCAAGCCTGGTTTCTATCCCTCTATTCCCTCCCTATTCATGTTCTCATCCAGCTGCCTCTTCAATGTTGCTAATGTGTTGCTTCCACCCCTTCCTCTGGCAGCGCGTTCCAGGCACCCACCACTCTCTGTGTGAAAAACTCCCCCTGCACATCACCCTTAAACTGCCACCCTCTCACCTCAAACCTGTCCCCCCCCACCCCCCGGGTATTTGACACTTCACCCTGGGGAAAAGCCTCTGACTCTCCCCGCTGTCTGTGCCTCTGATCATTCTGTAGACCAGGTCTCCCCTCAGCCTCCGTCTTTCCTTGGAAAACACCACAGCGAGTTCACTGTTTTGGGAGCGAGTGGACAGAAGGCAGAAGCTGACTCCAGTTCGATGTGTGGGTGAAAATCAGCAGTTTCTCTCCGGGCTGGAGGCTGTTGGATTTGCCATCTCGGGGGAGCGGACTCTGTTACACTGATAGACACAGAGATTTTCAGATTGGCGCCCTCGCCATCGCTGTCTCCCGTATCGTAACATTCCCACAACACCAAAACTCCAGACACTTCGCTCCATCCATGTTACACATTCACTGAGCCCGTGGTCAGACTGCATTCAAAACACAGTCACTAATCTGGGTATCTAACCCCGTGCTGTACCTGTCCTGGGAGTGTTTGATGGGGGACAGTGTAGAGGGAGCTTTACTCTGTATCTAACCCCGTGCTGTACCTGTCCTGGGAGTGTTTGATGAGGGGACAGTGTAGAGGGAGCTTTAATCTGTATCTAACCCCGTGCTGTCCCTGTCCTGGGAGTGTTTGATGAGGGACAGTCTAGAGGGAGCTTTAATCTGTATCTAACCCCGTGCTGTACCTGTCCCGGGGAGTGTTTGATGGGGACAGTGTAGAGGGAGCTTTACTCTGTATCTAACCCCGTGCTGTACCTGTCCTGGGAGTGTTTGATGGGGACAGTGTAGAGGGAGCTTTATTCTGTATCTAACCCCGTACTGTATCTGTCCTGGGAGTGTTTGATGAGGGGACAGTGTAGAGGGAGCTTTACTCTGTATCTAACCCCGTGCTGTACCTATCCTGGGAGTGTTTGATGAGGGGACAGTGTAGAGGGAGCTTTACTCTGTATCTAACCCCGTGCTGTACCTGTCCTGGGAGTGTTTGATGGGGACAGTGTAGAGGGAGCTTTACTCTGTATCTAACCCCGTGCTGTACCTGTCCCGGGAGTGTTTGATGGGGGACAGTGTAGAGGGAGCTTTACTCTGTATCTAACCCCGTGCTGTACCTATCCTGGGAGTGTTTGATGAGGGGACAGTGTAGAGGGAGCTTTACTCTGTATCTAACCCCGTACTGTATCTGTCCTGGGAGTGTTTGATGAGGGGACAGCGTAGAGGGAGCTTTACTCTGTATCTAACCCCGTGCTGTACCTGTCCTGGGAGTGTTTGATGGGGACAGTGTAGAGGGAGCTTTATTCTGTATCTAACCCCGTACTGTATCTGTCCTGGGAGTGTTTGATGGGGACAGTGTAGAGGGAGCTTTACTCTGTATCTAACCCCGTACTGTATCTGTCCTGGGAGTGTTTGATGAGGGGACAGCGTAGAGGGAGCTTTACTCTGTATCTAACCCCGTGCTGTACCTGTCCTGGGAATGTTTGATGGGGACAGTGTAGAGGGAGCTTTACTCTGTATCTAACCCCGTACGGTATCTGTCCTGGGAGTGTTTGATGAGGGGACAGTGTAGAGGGAGCTTTACTCTGTATCTAACCCCGTGCTGTATCTGTCCTGGGGGTGTTTGATGAGGGGACAGTGTAGAGGGAGCTTTACTCTGTATCTAACCCCGTACGGTATCTGTCCTGGAGTGTTTGATGAGGGGACAGTGTAGAGGGAGCTTTACTCTGTATCTAACCCCGTGCTGTACCTGTCCTGGGAGTGTTTGATGGGGGACAGTGTAGAGGGAGCTTTACTCTGTATCTAACCCCGTGCTGTACCTGTCCTGGGAGTGTTTGATGGGGGACAGTGTTGAGGGAGCTTTGCTCTGTATCTAACCCCGTGCTGTACCTGTCCTGGGAGTGTTTGATGGGGACAGTTATGGAAAGGTGGTAGGACTGGAGGGTCTTAATGACATTACTGTTACTAGAGAGGCGGTGCTCGACAGACTGGAGGGGCTGATTGCGGACAAGTCCCCAGGACCGGATGGATTGCATCCGGGGGTTCTGAAAGAAATGACGGAGGTGATAGTGGATGCCTTGGTGGTTATTTTCCAGACGTCGCTGGATTCCGGGAAGTGCCGGAGGTTTGGAAAACGGCTAATGTTACGCTGTTGTTTAAGAAGGGTGCCAGGCAAAAGGTGGGGAATTATAGGCTGGTTAGTTTAACGTCTGTGGTAGGTAAAATGTTAGAATCCGTCATTAAGGAGGAAATTGCGAGGCATCTTGAGGGGTATTGCTTGATAGAGCAGACGCAGCACGGTTTCATTAAAGGGAAGTCGTGTCTGACAAATTTACTGGAGTTCTATGAGGATGTGTCCAGGGAGGTGGATAGAGGAGAGCCGGTGGATGTGGTCTTTCTTGATTTTCAGAAGGCGTTTGACAAGGTGCCTCACAAGAGGTTGTTACAGAAGGTAAGGGGGCATGGAGTTGGGGGTAGGGTGTTAGCGTGGATAGAGGATTGGTTGTCAAATAGGAGGCAGAGAGTCGGGGTCAATGGGTGCTATTCGGATTGGCGGATGGTGACTAGTGGAGTGCCCCAGGGGTCGGTGCTGGGGCCTCAGCTATTTACCATTTATATAGATGATCTGGAGGAGGGAACCGAGTGTGTGGTGTCGAAATTTGCTGATGACACCAAGATTGGGGGAACGGCAAATTGTGCGGAGGGTGTGGAGAGTCTGCAGAAGGATCTAGATAGGCTGGGCGAATGGGCCAGGAAATGGCAAATGGAATTTAATGTTGGCAAGTGTGAGGTGGTCCACTTTGGTAGGAATAATGGTAGGAAGGACTATTACTTACGTGGCGAAAAACTGCAGCAGGCGACGGTGCAGAGGGACCTCGGGGTCCTTGTGCATGAGTCGCAAAAACCCAGCTTGCAGGTGCAGCAGGTGGTCAGGAAGGCGAATGGGATGCTGGCCTTCATAGCGAGGGGGATTGAATAGAAAAGTAGGGCACAGCCTCAAGATAAAGGGGGGGTGGTTTAGAACGGAGTTGAGGAGGAACTTCTTCACTCAAAGGGTGGTGAATCTCTGGAATTCTCTGCCCGTTGAAGTGGTGGAGGCTACCTCGCTAAATATTTTTAAGACGCGGGTTGATGGGTTTTTGATAAGAGAGGGGATTAAGGGTTATGGGGAGAGGGCGGGAATGTGGAACTGAGCAGCGACAGATCAGCCATGATCTTATTGAATGGCGGGGCAGGCTCGAAGGGCTAGATGGCCTACTCCTGCTCCTATTTCTTATGTTCTTATGTTCTTATGACAGTGTAGAGGGAGCTTTACTCTGCATCTAACCCCGTGCTGTACCTGTCCTGGGAGTGTTTGATGGGGGACAGTGTAGAGGGAGCTTTACTCTGTATCTAACCCCGTACTGTATCTGTCCTGGGAGTGTTTGATGGGGACAGTGTAGAGGGAGCTTTACTCTGTATCTAACCCCGTGCTGTACCTGTCCTGGGAGTGTTTGATGGGGACAGTGTAGAGGGAGCTTTACTCTGTATCTAACCCCGTGCTGTACCTGTCCTGGGAGTGTTTGATGGGGGGACAGTGTAGAGGGAGCTTTACTCTGTATCTAACCCTGTGCTGTACCTGTCCTGGGAGTGTTTGATGGGGGGACAGTGTAGAGGGAGCTTTACTCTGTATCTAACCCCGTGCTGTACCTGTCCTGGGAGTGTTTGATGGGGGGACAGTGTAGAGGGAGCTTTACTCTGTATCTAACCCCGTGCTGTACCTGTCCTGGGAGTGTTTGATGGGGACAGTGTAGAGGGAGCTTTACTCTGTATCTAACCCCGTGCTGTACCTGTCCTGGGAGTGTTTGATGGGGACAGTGTAGAGGGAGCTTTACTCTGTATCTAACCCCGTGCTGTACCTGTCCTGGGAGTGTTTGATGGGGACAGTGTAGAGGGAGCTTTACTCTGTATCTAACCCCGTGCTGTACCTGTCCTGGGAGTGTTTGATGGGGGACAGTGTAGAGGGAGCTTTACTCTGTATCTAACCCCGTGCTGTACCTGTCCTGGGAGTGTTTGATGGGGGGACAGTGTAGAGGGAGCTTTACTCTGTATCTAACCCCGTGCTGCACCTGTCCTGGGAGTGTTTGATGGGGGGACAGTGTAGAGGGAGCTTTACTCTGTATCTAACCCCGTGCTGTACCTGTCCTGGGAGTGTTTGATGGGGGGACAGTGTAGAGGGAGCTTTACTCTGTATCTAACCCCGTGCTGTACCTGTCCTGGGAGTGTTTGATGGGGACAGTGTAGAGGGAGCTTTACTCTGTATCTAACCCCGTGCTGTACCTGTCCTGGGAGTGTTTGATGGGGACAGTGTAGAGGGAGCTTTACTCTGTATCTAACCCCGTGCTGTACCTGTCCTGGGAGTGTTTGATGGGGACAGTGTAGAGGGAGCTTTACTCTGTATCTAACCCCGTGCTGTACCTGTCCTGGGAGTGTTTGATGGGGGACAGTGTAGAGGGAGCTTTACTCTGTATCTAACCCCGTGCTGTACCTGTCCTGGGAGTGTTTGATGGGGGGACAGTGTAGAGGGAGCTTTACTCTGTATCTAACCCCGTGCTGCACCTGTCCTGGGAGTGTTTGATGGGGGGACAGTGTAGAGGGAGCTTTACTCTGTATCTAACCCCGTGCTGTACCTGTCCTGGGAGTGTTTGATGGGGACAGTGTAGAGGGAGCTTTACTCTGTATCTAACCCCGTGCTGTACCTGTCCTGGGAGTGTTTGATGGGGACAGTGTAGAGGGAGCTTTACTCTGTATCTAACCCCGTGCTGTACCTGTCCTGGGAGTGTTTGATGGGGGGACAGTGTAGAGGGAGCTTTACTCTGTATCTAACCCCGTGCTGTACCTGCTGTATTGTTAAATTCCATGCTGTGTAGTTTGGCTGCGAGGGTTTGAGCAGGGGTGAAGTTATGGATAGTTTACAGATGTTGAGAACTATCAACATGTTTGTAGGTTGTGTTGTTTCAGGAGGTGGAGCGGACAAACAGTGGCGGTTTCGGGGGATCAGTTCTTGTAAATTCCTGCCCCTTTCACAAATAAGAACTTGGCACGTTTGAGACAAGCCTCGAATGATTAAATCCATCTGACAAACTGTTCCTCTGCTTTCACCAAGTCCTGATGTGGGTATGCCGGCGTTGGACTGGTGTAAACACAGTAAAAAGTCTGACAACACCAGGTTTTAGTCCAACCTAAAACCTGGTGTTGTCAGACTTTTTACTGTGTTCACCAAGTCCGACAAGAAAGGTCAGCGTTGGGGAACATTTCGACCCCCCCACCACCTCCGCCCCCCCCCCCCCCCCCCACCCCAGCCCCTGTCCCGACAAACCCCCACTGCTTCCAGTCACATTTTTTCCCGGACTAGGAGCAGGAGAAGGCCATTCGGCCCCTCGAGCCTGCTCTGCCATTCAATAAGATCGTGGTTGATCTTTTCATGGACTCAGCTCCACTTACCCACCTGCTCACCATAACCCTTAATTCTTTTACTGTTCAAAAATCTATCTATCCTTGCCTTAAAAACATTCAATGAGGGAGCCTCAACTGGACAGGGAATTCCACAGATTCACAACCCTTTGTGTGAAGAAGTTCCTCCTCAACTCAGTCCTAAATCTGCTCCCCCTTATTTTGAGGCCATTCCCCCAGTTCTAGTTTCACCCGCCAGTGGAAACAACTTCCCTGCTCCTATCTTATCAATTCCCTTCATAATCTTATATTTTTCTATAAGATCTCCCCTCATTCTTCTGAATTCCAATGAGTATAGCCCCAGTCTACTCAGTCTCTCCTCATAAGCCAACCCTCTCAACTCCGGAATCAACCTAGTGAATCTCCTCTGCACCCCCTCCAGTGCCAGTATATCCTTTCTCAAGTAAGGAAACCAAAACTGTACAGAGTACACCAGGTGTGGCCTCACCAGCACCTTATACAGCTGCAACATAACCTCACTGTTTTTAAACTCCATCCCTCTGGCAATGAAGGACAAAATTCCATTTGCTTCTTAATTACCTGCTGTACCTGCAAACCAACTCCTTGAGATTCCTGCACAAGGACACCCAGGTCCCTCTGCACAGCAGCATGCTGCAATATTTTACCATTTAAATAATAGTCCATTTTGCTGTTATTCCAACCAAAATGGACAATCTCACATTTACCAACATTGTACTCCATCTGCCAGACCCTCGCCCACTCACTTAGACTATCCATATCCCTTTGCAGACTTTCAGTGTCCTCTGCACACTTTGCTCTTCCACTCATCTTACTGTCATCTGTGAATTTTGACACACTACACTTGGTCCTCAACTCCAAATCATCTGTGTAAATCATAAACAATTGCAGTACTGACACTGATCCCTGAGGCACACCACTAGTCACTGATCGCCAACCAGAAAAACACCCATTTACCCCCACTCTTTACTTTCTGTTCGTTAACCAATCCTCTATCCATTACCCGTAACACTGTGCACTTTTATCTTATGCGACACTTGTCAAATGCCTTCTGGAAATCCAGGTACGCCACATCCACAGGTTCCCCATTCTCCACTGCACATGTAATGTTCTCAAAGAATTTCACCAAATTAGTTAAACATGACCTTCCCTTCATGAGCCCATGCTACATCTTACCAATGGGGCAATTTATATCCAGATGTCTCACTATTTCTTCCTTGGTGATAGAATCAAGCATTTTCCCTACTACAGAAGTTAAGCTAACCGGCCTATAGTTACCTGCCTTTTGTCTACCTCCTTTTCACTGTCCAGTGGATCAGACTGCCCCTGGGGGGACACTGTGACACTCTCGATCACCTGCGGTACAGACCCTACATTGTAATCACTGACAGTAAGACACACACACATACACACACACACACTCACACACACACTCACACTCTCACACAAACACAGACACACTCACACACACACACACATACACACACACACTCTCACAGACACACACATACACACACACACGGACACTCACACTCTCACACACACACTCACACACACACACTCTCACACTTTTGCATACACACACACTCACACTCTCACACACACACACACACACACACACACAGACACTCACACTCTCACACACACACACACACACACACACAGACACCCACACTCTCACACACACACACACACTCACACACACACACTCTCACACACACACAGACACTCACACTCTCACACACACACTCACACGCACACACTTACACTCACACACTCACACTCTCACTCACACACACACACACTGACACACACACACTTTCACACACACACACACACACTCTCACACACACTCACACACACACACTCACACTCACACACTCACACTCTCTCACACACACACACACACACTCACACACAAAAACGGAAGAGAAAAAGATTGACAGAGACGAATGTAGCCGCTTACAGTCAGAAACGGGAGAATTCACAACGGGGAATAAAGAAATGGCTGAGGAATTCAATTTGCCCTTTGCTTCAGTCTTCACAAAGGAAGACATGAATAATGTACCTGATATTCTGAGATAAACATGTTTCAGTGAGGAGGTGAAGGAAATCAGCAATAGTAGAGAAATGGTTTTGGGAAATTGATGGGGTTGAAGGGGATAAATCTCCAGATCCTGATAATCTTCATCCCAGAGCATTTAAGGAAGTAGCCATGGAAACAATAGATCCATTGGTGGTTATTTTCCAAAATTCTTTGCACCCTGGAATAGTTCCTGCAGATTGGACGGTAGCTAATGTAAACCCACTATTCAAAAAGGGAGGTAGAGAGAAAACAGGGAACTACAGACCAGTGAGCCCAACGTCAGTACTGGGAAAGTTGCTGGAGTCCATTATCAAAGATTTCAAATCTCGGTACTTGGAAAGCAATGGGATAATCAGACAAAATCAGCATGGATTTACAGAAGGGAAATTATGCTTGACGAATCCATTAGAATTCTTTGAGGATGTAACGAGTAGAGTTGCCCGAGGAGAACCAGTGGATGGGGTTTATTTACACTTTCAGAAGGCTTTCAACAAGGTCTCATGTAACAGACTACTGTGTAAAGTTAAAGCACATGGGATTGCGGGTAATGTCTCGAGATGGACAGAAAGCTGGTTAGCAGATAGGAAGCAAAGAGTTGGCATAAATGGGTCTTTTTCTGATTGGCAGTCAGTGAGTAGTGGGATTCCGCAGGGATCTGTGCTGGGACTCCCAACTGTTCACAGTATAAATGATTTGGAAGAGGGAACTGAAGGTGTTATCTTCAAATTGGAGATGATACAAAGTTGGGTGGGAGGGTGAGCTGTGAGGAGGATGCAGAGATGTTTCAGTGTGATTTGGACAGGCTGAGTGTGTGGGTATCTGCATGGCAGATGCAGTATAATGTGGATAAATGTGAGGTTATCCACTTTGGGAACAATAATAGGAAGACAGATTATTACTGGAATGGGTGTAAATTGAGAGAGGCGGATACTCAGCGAGACCTTGGAGTCCTCGTGCATCAGTCACTGAAAGTAAGCGTGCAGGTACAGCAGGCAGTAAAGAAGGGAAATGGTATGTTGGCCTTCACAGCGAGAGGATTTGAGAGATAGGGATAGGGATGTTTTGCTGCAATTGGATAGGGTGTTGGTGAGGCCACACCTGGAGTATTGTGTGTGGTTTTGGTCTCCTTATCTGAGGAAGGATGTCCTTGTTATAGAGGGAGCACAGCGAAGGTTTTCCAGGCTGATTCCTGGGATGGCAGGTCTGTCATATGAGGAGAGACTGAGTGGGTTAGGATTATATTCACTGGAGTTTGGAAGAGTGAGAGGGGATCTTATAGAAACTTATAAAACTCACACAGGGTTAGACAGGGTAGATTCAGAAAGAATGTTCCCGATGGTGGGGAGAGTCCAGAACTAGGGGTCAGAGTTTGAGGATAAGGGGTAAACCTTTTAGAACTGAGGGGAGGAGAAATTTCTTCACCCAGAGGGTGGGGAATGTGTGGAATTCACTCCCACAGAAAGGAGCTGAGGAGAAAACGCTGTGAGATTTCAGGAAGAAATTAGATTTCACTCTTGGGGCGAAAGGGATCGAGGGATATGGGGGGGAGGGGGGATCAGGATATTGGATTCGATGAGTAGACATGATCAGAATGAATGGTGCAGCAGCTTGAAGGGCCAAATGGCCTTGCTTCTAGTTCATGTTACTCTCTCACTGCACTCCCTCCTCCCTCAACACACCACTATCACACTCACTCTTCTCTCACTCAAGAGAGATAGATCGAGAGAGAGATATATAGAGAGAGAGATATATCTCAGAGATATCTCTATCACACACTCTCTATCACACTCACTCTCTCGCACACACACTCTCTCACACACGCTCTCTCTCACACACACACTCTATCACACCCACTCTCACTCGCACACTCTCTCACACACTCTCTCTCTCACACACTCTCTCTCACACTCACTCTCTCTCACACACTCTCTCACACACTCTCTATCACACACTCTCTCTCACACACTCTCTCTCTCACACACACTCTCTCACACACTCTCTATCACACACTCTCTCTCACACACTCTCTCTCTCACACACACTCTCTCACACACACTCTCTATCACACACTCTCACACTCACTCTCTCTCACACACACTCTCTATCACACTCTCTCACACACACTCTCTATCACACACACTCTCTATCACACACACTCTCTATCACACACACTCTCTCTCACACACACTCTCTCTCACACACTCTCTCTCTCACACACTCTCACACACACTCTCTCTCTCACACACACTCTCTCACACACACACACTCTCTCACACACACACTCTCTCACACTCACTCTCTCTCACACACACTCTCTATCACACACACTCTCTCTCACACACACTCTCTATCACACACACTCTCTCTCACACTCACTCTCTCTCTCACACACTCTCACACACACTCTCTATCACACACACTCTCTCTCACACTCACTCTCTCTCTCACACACTCTCACACACACACTCTCTCTCACACACTCTCTCTTACACACACTCTCTCTCTCTCTCACACACTCTCTCTCACACTCACTCTCTCTCACACACACTCTCTATCACACCCACTCTCTCTCACACACACTCTCTATCACACCCACTCTCTCTCACACACACACTCTCTCTCACACACACTCTCTCACACACACTCTCTCTCTCTCACACACTCTCTCTCTCACACACTCACTCTCTCTCACACACACTCTCTATCACACCCACTCTCTCTCACACTCACTCTCTATCACACCCACTCTCTCTCACACACACTCTCTTTCACACACACTCTCTCTCACACACACTCTCTCACACACACTCTCTCTCACACACTCTCTCACACACACTCTCTCACACACTCTCTCCAACACACTCTCTCTCTCACACACACTCTCTTTCACCCACACACTCTCTCACACACACACTCTCTCACACACACACTCTCTCTCACATACACTCTCTCTCACATACACTCTCTCTCACTCACACACTCTCTCACACACACTCTCTCTCACACACACACTCTATCACACCCACTCTCGCTCGCACACTCTCTCACACACACTCTCTCTCACACACTCTCTCACACACGTTCTCTCTCACACACACACTCTCTATCACACCCACTCTCACTCACACACTCTCTCACACACACTCTCTTTCACACACACTGTCTCACACACACACTCTCTCTCACACACACTCTCTCTTACACACACTCTCTCTTACACACACTCTCTCTCACACTCTGTCTCACTCACACACACTCTCTCTCTCTCACTCACACACACACTCTCTCTCTCTCAGACACACTCTGTCACACTCACACACTCTCGAACACACACTCTCTCACACACTCTCTCACACACACTCTCTCTCTCACTCTCACAGTCTCTCACACACACTCTCTCACACACACTCTTTCTCACACACACTCTCTCTCACACACACTCTCTCTCTCACACACTCTCTCTCACACACACACACTCTCGCTCACACACACACATTCTCTCTCACACACTCTCTCTCACTCACATACTCTCACACACACTCTCTCAAACACACTCTCACACACAGACTCTCTCTCACACACTCTCTCTCACACACACACTCTCTCTCACACTCTCTCTCACAGACTCTCTCTCACATACACTCTCTCTCTCACACACTCTCACACACACACATTCTCTCACACACTCTCTCTCACTCACATAGTCTCACACACACTCTCTCACACACACTCTCTCTCACACTCTTTCCCGCACACACTCTCTCTCACACACACTGTCGCACACACATTCTCTCTCTCACACACACTCTCACACACACACTCTCACACACTCTCTCTCTCACACACACTCTCTCTCACTCTCTCACACACCACACACTGTCTCTCACACTCTTTCTCTCTCACTCTCTCTCATACGCTCTCTCACCCACACTCACTACAACTCGGCCAACGTTGTCTACCTGATACGCTGCAGGAAAGGATGCCCCGAAGCATGGTACATTGGGGAGACCATGCAGACGTTACGACAATGGATGAATGAACAACACTCGACAATCACCAGGCAAGACTGTTCCCTTCCTGTCGGGGAACACTTCAGCGGTCACCGGCATTCGGTCTCTGATCTTCGGGTAAACATTCTCCAAGACAGCCTTCACAACACACGACAGCGCAGAGTCACTGAGCAGAAACTGATAGCCAAGTTCCGCACATATGAGGACGGCCTCAACCGGGATCTTGGGTTCATGTCACACTATCTGTAACCCCCATGACTTGCCTGGGTTTGTAAAATCTCACTAACTGTCCCGTCTGGAGACAATACACATCTCTTTAACCTGTGCTTAACCCTCTCTCCACTCACATTGTCTGTACCTTTAAGACTTGATTACCTGTAAAGACTCGCATTCTAATCAGTATTCTGTAAACTGTGTGTGTGTCTTTATGTGTCCTGTTTGTGATCAGAACTCCCCACTCACCTGACGAAGGAACAGCACTCCAACAGCTTGTGGCGTTTGCTACCAAATAAACCTGTTGGACTTTAACCTGGTGTTGTGAGTCTTCTTACTGTGTTTACCCCAGTCCAACACCGGCATCTCTACAACATGACTACCATCGGTCAAAGAAGACAGAGGGTAGCAGTGGAAGGGTGTGTTTCTGAATGGAGGCTGTGATAAGTGGTGTTCCTCAGGGATCAGTGCTGGTTCCTTTGCTGTTTGTAATATATATAAATGATTTGGAGGAAAATGTAACTGGTTTGATCAGTAAGCTTGTGGACAGCACAAAGGTTGGTGGATTTGCGGATAGCGATGAGGACCATCAGAGGATACAGCAGGATATCGATCAGTTGGAGACTTGGGCAGAGAGATAGCAGATGGAGTTTAATCCAGACAAATGTGAGGGAATACATTTTGGAAGGTCTAATACAGATAGGAAATATACAGTAAATGGCAGAACCCTTAAGAGTATTGATAGGCAGAGGGATCTGGGTGTACAGGTACACAGGGCACTGAAAGTGGCAATGCAGGTGGAGAAGGTAGTCAGGAAGGCATACGGCATGCTTGCCTTCATCGGCCGGGGCATTGAGTTTAAAAATTGGCAAGTCATGTTGCAGCTTTATAGAACCTTAGTGAGGCTGCACTTGGAATATAGTGTTCAATTCTGGTCACCCACACTACCAGAAGGATGTGGAGGCTTTGGAGAGGGAACAGAAAAGATTTACCAGGATGTTGCCCCTGGTATGGAGGGCATTAGCTATGAGGAGAGGTTGGAGAAACTTGGTTTGTTCTCACTGGAACGATGGAGGTTGAGGGGAGACCTGATAGAAGTCTACAAGATTATGAGAGGCACGGACAGAGTGGATAGTCAGAAGCTTTTCCCCAGGGTGGAAGAGCCAATTTCTAGGGGGCACAGGTTTAAGGTGCGAGGGGCAAGGTTTAAAGGAGATGTACGAGGCAGATTTTTTACACAGAGGGGGGTGGGTGCCTGGAACTCGCTGCCGGGGGAGGGAGTGGAAGCGGATACGATAGTGAGTTTTAAGGGGCATCTGGACAAATCCATGAATAGGATGGGAATAGAGGGATACGGACCCCGGAAGGGGAGGGGGTTTTAGTTCAGACGGGGGCAGCATGGTCAGTGCAGGATTGGAGGGGCCGAAGGGCCTGTTCCTGTGCTGGAATTTTCTTTGTTCTTTCTACACACACACACTCACTCACACACACACTTACCCTCACACTCTCTCACACTCACCCTCACACTCTCTCACACTCACTCTCACACACTCGCTCATTCTCAGTCTGACACACACACACATACACACACACACATACACAGACACACACACAGAGTTAAATCAGGTCTCTGTGCATTGAATCATTGTTTGAGGAGCTGTGCACACAATATTAAACTTGAGGTAAGTGTTCCCAGTGTCTGCTGAGGGTGGTGGTTATTTGCTGAAGATTAGATCATCAATGATGGCAAATGAACAGAAATCTCCTTCAAACGAATAAACTTCCTTGTGTGAACACAGTGGGTTAGCGCAGCTGCCTCACAGTGCCAGGGACCCGGGTTCGATTCCCGGGGGCACGGTGACACAGTGGGTTAACACTGCTGCCTCACAGTGCCAGGGACCTGGGTTCGATTCCCGGGGGCACGGTGACACAGTGGGTTAGCGCTGCTGTCTCACAGTGCCAGGGACCCGGGTTCGATTCCCGGGGGCACGGTGACACAGTGGGTTAGCACTGCTGCCTCACAGTGCCAGGGACCCGGGTTCGATTCCCGGGGGCACGGTGACACAGTGGGTTAGCACTGCTGCCTCACAGCGCCAGGGACCCGGGTTCAACTCCTGGCTTGAGTCACTGTCTGTGCGGAGTCTGTACATTCGCCCCATGTCTATGTAGGTTTCCTCCGGCTGCTCCGGTTTCCTCCCACAGTCCGAAGGTTAGGTGCACAGTCCATGCTATATTTTCCCTCAGTATCCCCAAACAGGTGCTGGAGTGTGGTGACTGGGGAATTTTCAGAGTAACTTCATTGCAGTATTAATGTAAGCTTACTTGTGAAACCAAGGTACCACATAGTAGGTTGTTGCATAAGGTTAAGTCTCACGGGATCCAGGGTGAGGGATCTAAATGGATACAAAATTGGCTTCTTGACAGAAGCCAGAAGGTGGTTGTAGAGGTTGTTTTTCAAACTGGAGGTCTGTGACCAGCCTCAGGGATCAGTGCTGGGCCCACTGTTATTTGTCATTTATATTAATGATTTGGATGAGAATATAGGAGACATGTTTAGTAAGTTTGCAGATGACACCAAGATTGGTGGCACAGTGGACAGTGAAGAAAGTTATCTCCAATTGCAACGGGATCTTGATCAATTGGGCCAGTGGGCTGACGAATGGCAGATGGAGTTTAATTTAGATAAATGTGAGGTGATGCATTTTGGTCGATTGAACCAGGGCAGGACTTACTCAGTTAATGGTAGGGCGTTGGGGAGAGTTACAGAACAAAGAGATCTCGGGGTACAGGTTCATAGCTCCTTGAAAGTGGAGTCACAGGTGGACAGAGTGGTGAAGAAGGCATTCGGCATGCTTGGTTTCATCGGTCAGAACATTGAATACAGGAGTTTGGACGTCTTGTTGAAGTTGTACAAGACATTGGTAAGGCCACACTTGGAATACTGTGTACAGTTCTGGTCACCCTATTATAGAAAGGATATTATTAAACTAGAAAGAGTGCAGAAAAGATTTACTAGGATGTTACTGGGACTTGATGGATTGAGTTATAAGGAGAGGCTGGATAGACTGGGACTTTTCTCTCTGGAGTGTAGGAGGCTGAGGGGTGATCTTATAGAGGTCTACAAAATAATGAGGGGCACAGATCAGCGAGATAGTCAATATCTTTTCCCCAAAGGTAGGGGAGTCTAAAACTAGAGGGCAGAGGTTTAAGGTGAGAGGGGAGAGATACAAAAGGGTCCAGAGGGGCAATTTTTTCACACAGAGGGTGGTGAGTGTCTGGAACAAGCTGCCAGAGGCAGTAGTAGAGGCGGGTACAATTTTACCTTTTAAAAAATGTTTAGACAGTCACATGGGTACGGTGGGTAGAGAGGGATATGGGCCAAACACGGGCAATTGGGATTAGTTTAGAGGATTAAAAAAGAGGACAGCATGGAGAAGTTGGGCCGAAGGGCCTGTTTCCATGCTGTCAATCTCTCTGACTGTACAACCAATAAACAAACGCTACTTCGAAAGGCAACTGAAACCTCAGACTGAGGCTCGGATTTAAGAGCATTTCAATGAGGAGAGAGAGAGACGTAGAGAGAGAGATAGAAAGACAGATAAAGAGAGAGAGAGAGATATGGGGAGGTTTAGGGAGGGATTCCCAGAAATTAGATCCCCCAGGAAACCGAAGCCATGGCCTCCAATGGCGGAGCGATGGGAATCAGAGGAGCGCAGAGATTTCAGAGGCTTGTGGAGGCTGGAGGAGGTTACGGAGATAGGGAGGGGTGTAGGGGCTGGAGGAGGTTACATAGATAGGGAGGGGTGTAGGGGCTGGAGGAGGTTACAGAGATAGGGAGGGGTGTAGGAGGTTACAGAGATAGGGAGGGGGTGTAGGGGGTGGAGGAGGTTACATAGATAGGGAGGGGGTGTAGGGGCTGGAGGAGGTTACAGAGATAGGGAGGGGGTGTAGGGGCTGGAGGAGGTTACAGAGATAGGGAGGGGGTGTAGGGGCTGGAGGAGGTTACAGAGATAGGGAGGGGGTGTAGGGGCTGGAGGAGGTTACAGAGATAGGGAGGGGGTGTAGGGGGCTGGAGGAGGTTACAGAGATAGGGAGGGGGTGTAGGGGGAGGACACGTCTCAGTGTTAGCTCCTGTACAGACCGTGTGTGTGTTTCGAGTGGAGGGTTAATGACTCCGGACGCCTGGCTGGAATGGAAGATTGTTTTTTACGGAATGCTGTGTGAATCCGCTCCCGCGTTCCTGTCTGGAACACTTCAGCCGCCCAGTCCTTGGGGATCTCCCCCTGATTGAGCCCCCCAGGGAGATCTCTTGGTGATTCCCCCACACCTCATGGTGGGGGTTCTCATTGCCAGAAGGGGGGGGGGGGGCGAGGCTATTGAACTGGA
The DNA here is from genome assembly GCF_965287045.1 of Carcharhinus amblyrhynchos. NCBI lineage: Eukaryota > Metazoa > Chordata > Chondrichthyes > Carcharhiniformes > Carcharhinidae > Carcharhinus > Carcharhinus amblyrhynchos. The sequence goes on from NW_027650978.1 coordinate 19,922, forward strand.
TGATCAGCCATGATTGTAATGGGTGACAGAGCAGGTTGGGAATGACTGAATGGCCTCCACCTGCTCTGATTTTTGATGTTTCTTGAAAGCCCAACTGATAAGGTGATTTTGTGGGAAATTTTCCATCTCTGATCTGTTACATTTCATTCTTGGAAAACGTTAACCTCTCCCCAACACTCCTCTTCAAACCTTTCTCATTCCTTCTCTCTCTGTCTGCCTCAGTCTCACTCAATGTCTGTCTCCCTCTCTGTCTCAACTCTCTCTGCCTGTCTCTCACCAGTCTCACTTTTCCTTTGTCTCTCTCTGTCTCTCTCTCTCCGTCTCTCTCTCTCTGTCTCTCTCTGTCCAATATTAATGCTGTTTTATGAGTGTGTTACAGGGAGTTGCAGTCTCTGCTTCTTCTCTCCAAGTTTAAACAAGAGGATGATCTCAGACAGTAAAACTTTCACCGGCAGCTTATCAGAGAGACAAAGGTGTGACTCGGAGTGAGTCTCTCCAAGGTTTGTTCAGAAGCACAGAAGCTGCAGAATGAGGCGAGAAACATGAACGGTAACGAGACACAAGCTGATAGCAACACTGGGGTACGGGTCCCACACACACTGACTCTCACTGGGGTACGGGTCCCACACACACTGACTCTCACTGGGGTACGGGTCCCACACACACTGACTCGCACTGGGGTACGGGTCCCACACACACTGACTCTCACTGGGGTACGGGTCCCACACACACTGACTCTCACTGGGGTACGGGTCCCACACACACTGACTCTCACTGGGGTACGGGTCCCACACACACTGACTCTCGCTGGGGTACGGGTCCCACACACACTGACTCTCACTGGGGTACGGCTCCCACACACACTGACTCTCACTGGGGTACGGGTCCCACACACACTGACTCTCACTGGGGTACGGGTCCCACACACACTGACTCGCACTGGGGTACGGGTCCCACACACACTGACTCTCACTGGGGTACGGGTCCCACACACACTGACTCTCACTGGGGTACGGGTCCCACACACACTGACTCTCACTGGGGTACGGGTCCCACACACACTGACTCTCACTGGGGTACGGCTCCCACACACACTGACTCTCACTGGGGTACGGCTCCCACACACACTGACTCTCACTGGGGTACGGCTCCCACACACACTGACTCTCGCTGGGGTACGGGTCCCACACACACTGACTCTCACTGGGGTACGGGTCCCACACACACTGACTCTCACTGGGGTACGGGTCCCACACACACTGACTCTCACTGGGATATGAGCAGTTTATGGATGTGTTTATCAGGTTTGTAAATCTCAGTGATCAGGATGTGCACACATTGTAGTCTTCGAATTCCTGACCAGGTGTTGCTGCATTCTCTCTGGCAGCAACACATTATTCCTTCCTTGACACATCACCGCTGTAATATTCAAATCCTCTGCTGATTTACGATCAAGGAAAATCAGTTCCATCAAAATAACCCAGGCTTACAATGAAGTAATATGCAAACTTTATAATAACGTGTTGACATTCCGTTTGACTGACAGCGATGGTATCCACCCTGATTTGGTTGAGTTCTGTCCAAGGCTAAAACATACATTCAGGCAGCAGGCAGAATGTTACCGCCTGGCCCACACTGCCATCAGAACGGGCTGGGGAAGCATAATGGCAAGATCCATTCACCTCCCCTATTCACCCTGACCAATCCCCTTCATCTGCACACCTTTGGACACTAACGGCACAAAGTGGCCTCATTCTGCTCCTTTCTAGGAGGATGGTTGTGGTTGTGGAGGGTCAGTCATCTCAGCTCCAGGATATCTCTACAGGAGACCCTCAGGGTGGGGTCCAAGGCCCAACAATCTTCAACTCCTTCATCAATGGCCCTCCCTCCATCATAAGGTCAGAAGTGGGGATGTTCCCCGTTTATTGCACCATGTTCAGCACCGTTCGTCACTCCTCAGATACTGAAACAGTCCGTGTTCAAATACAGCAAGATCTGGACAACATCCAGTTTCGGGCTGACAAGTGACAGTAACATTCACACTACACAAATACCAGACACCAATAAGAGACTCTAACCATCGCTCCTTAACATTCAATAGGATTACATCACTGAATCCCCCCCACTATCAACATCCTGGGGGTTACCATCACTGGGGGTTGAGCTATGAGGAGAGGCTGAATAAACTAGGCTTGTACTCGTTAGAGTTTAGAAGAATGAGGGGAGATCTCATTGAGACGTATAAGATGATGAATGGGATGGATAGGATAGAGGTGGAGAGACTCTTCCCGCTCAAAAAGACAGTAGGACTAGAGGGCACAGCCTCAAGATAAAGGGGAGGCGGTTTAGAACGGAGTTGAGGAGGAACTTCTTCACTCAAAGGGTGGTGAATCTCTGGAATTCTCTGCCCATTGAAGTGGTGGAGGCTGCCTCGCTAAATATTTTCAAGAAGCGGGTTGATGGGTTTTTGATAAGAGAGGGGATTAAGGGTTATGGGGAGAGGGCAGGAAAGTGGAACTGAGCAGCGACAGATCAGCCATGATCTTATTGAATGACGGGGCAGGCTCGAAGGGCTAGATGGCCTACTCCTGCTCCTATTTCTTATGTTCTTATGTTCTTATGAATCCCCCCCACTGTCAACATCCTGGGGGTTACCATCACTGAATCCCCCCCCAATATCAACATCCTGGGGGTTACCATTGACCAGAAACTGAACTGGACTCATCACATAAACACGGTAGTTACTAAAGGAGGTCAGAGACTGGGAATCCTGCCACAAGTACCTCACCTACTGATGATCCACAGCCTAACTGCCGTCAGGAGTGTGATGGAATATTCTCCATTTGCCTGGATGGGTGCGACTCCAACAACACTTGAAGCTCGACACCATCCAATTTCCTCCCACACTTCTCGGATGTGGCTTGGTCACGCTAAATTGCCCCTTAATGTTCAAAGATGTAGAGGTTAGGTGGATTGGCTGTGCGAATTTGAGAATTGTTTTTTACCTGGGAATGTTGTTGAGTCAACTTTGGGACAATTACACAAACATTGATCCCATTCAACTGGTTGGTGCAGAGAGGTGAAAGGCTCATTTCAGACACAGCGTCTCCGCGCCTGAGAGCAGGAATGTGGAGCTGGGGCCTGGTGAAGTGGCTGAAAGGGTGTGAGGTGAGGGATATTGCCAGCACGGCAGAATGAGGTGTGGGATTAGTGGGAGGATTGCAGCCAGTATCTCTCCAGCAGCCAATTTGGGGAGTGGTTAACGGGAACAGACTGTAAATCAAACTACACAAATATTCACCAGATGGTCATCTGAAAGGGAAAACATCCAGTCAAAACACTACCCAGGACACCAGGAATCCAGCAAATCCATATGGAAAATTAATCAATTTCCAGAGGGAGGGAGAGAGCGGGATTAGACTGGGTGGGAGATTAAAGGGAGCGGGGAGTGAGAGGGAGAGTGGGATTAGACTGGGTGGGATATTAAATGGTGTGGGGAGTAAGGAGAGAGTGGGATTAGACTGGGTGGGATATTAAAGGGTGCGGGGAGTGAGGGGGAGAGTGGGATTAGACTGGGTGGGATATTAAAGGGTGCGGGGAGTGAGGGGGGAGAGTGGGATTAGACTGGGTGGGATATTAAAGGGTGCGGGGAGTGAGGGGGAGAGTGGGATTAGACTGGGTGGGATATTAAAGGGTGCGGGGAGTGAGGGGGGGAGAGTGGGATTAGACTGGGTGGGATATTAAAGGGTGTGGGGAGTGAGAGGGAGAGTGGGATTAGACTGGGTGGGATATTAAAGGGTGCGGGGAGTGAGGGGGAGAGTGGGATTAGACTGGGTGGGATATTAAAGGGTGCGGGGAGTGAGGGGGAAAGCGGGATTAGACTGGGTGGGATATTAAAGGGTGCAGGGAGTGAGGGGGGAGAGTGGGATTAGACTGGGTGGGATATTAAAGGGTGCGGGGAGTGAGGGGGAGAGTGGGATTAGAGTGGGTGGGATATTAAAGGGTGCGGGGAGTGAGGGGGAGAGCGGGATTAGAGTGGGTGGGATATTAAAGGGTGCGGGGAGTGAGGGGGAGAGCGGGATTAGAGTGGGTGGGATATTAAAGGGTGCAGGGAGTGAGGGGGGAGAGTGGGATTTTACTGGGTGGGATATTAAAGGGTGCGGGGAGTGAGGGGGAGAGTGGGATTAGACTGGGTGGGATATTAAAGGGTGCGGGGAGTGAGGGGGAGAGTGGGATTAGACTGGGTGGGATATTAAAGGGTGCGGGGAGTGAGGGGGAGAGTGGGATTAGACTGGGTGGGATATTAAAGGGTGCGGGGAGTGAGGGGGAGAGTGGGATTAGACTGGGTGGGATATTAAAGGGTGCGGGGAGTGAGGGGGAAAGCGGGATTAGAGTGGGTGGGATATTAAAGGGTGCAGGGAGTGAGGGGGGAGAGTGGGATTAGACTGGGTGGGATATTAAAGGGTGCGGGGAGTGAGGGGGAGAGTGGGATTAGAGTGGGTGGGATATTAAAGGGTGCGGGGAGTGAGGGGGAGAGCGGGATTAGAGTGGGTGGGATATTAAAGGGTGCGGGGAGTGAGGGGGGAGAGTGGGATTAGACTGGGTGGGATATTAAAGGGTGCGGAGAGTGAGAGTGGGATTTGACTGGGAGGGATATTAAAGTTTGCAAGGAGTAAGGGTGTTTGCTCCTGTGTGCTGGGTCGGACAGCTGCAGTGTTCTGTGGAATGTTTTGTGACTCTTGGTGCCTGGGTGAAGAATGCCTGAGAACAATGCATGGTTCTGGGGTGAGGAAATGGGAGAGGTCCCAGTCATCCACATCACTCTATCATCATAGACGTGGCAGATCGATCCACACAATGCTAACCCGTTCAAACAACCTTGGGCTGTTCACCCTCCCTCTCTCACGCCATCTCCACACTTCAGACTGGTCAAACAAGTAATTTGGTGTTTGTTTCTTAATGTTTCCCTGGCATATGCCACCGTGCCACAAGCCAACAGCATATAGCCACACCCAACATTCAACTTAAATATTCACTCAGCTCCCTCACCCGCCCTCGGCCGCTTCCAAACCCCCCCCACCGCACCAACCTGTCTTCAGCCTCACCACACTTTCAACCATCACACCCATTCCCAGTCCCGACCCCAATCCACAGAGATGAGCCCAGAAACACTGACAGAGCACCGCACTGTCAGAGGGTCAGTGCTGAGGGAGTGCCGCACTGTCAGAGGGTCAGTGCTGAGGGAGTGCCGCACTGTCAGAGGGTCAGTGCTGAGGGAGCGCCGCACTGTCAGAGAGTCAGTGCTGAGGGAGCGCCGCACTGTCAGAGGGTCAGTGCTGAGGGAGTGCCGCACTGTCAGAGGGTCAGTGCTGAGGGAGTGCCGCACTGTCAGAGGGTCAGTGCTGAGGGAGTGCCGCACTGTCAGAGGGTCAGTGCTGAGGGAGTGCCGCACTGTCAGAGGGTCAGTGCTGAGGGAGCGCCGCACTGTCAGAGGGTCAGTGCTGAGGGAGTGCCGCACTGGGATTCAGCTGTACCTGTTCCCTCTACCTGGATTCAGCCTGTATTTGTTCCCTGTGATGGGATTCAGCCTGTAGGACATAAGAACCTGAGAACATAAGAAATAGGAGCAGGAGTCGGCCATCTAGTCCTTCGAGCCTGCCCCACCATTCAGTAAGATCATGGCTGATCTGAAGTGGCTCAGTTCCACTTTCCCGCTTTCTCCCATAACCCTTAATTCCCTTGTCTATCAGAAACCTATCTACCCGTGACTTAAATATATTTAGCGAGGCAGCCTCCACCACTTCAACGGGCAGAGAATTCCAGAGATTCACCACCCTTTGAGTGAAGAAGTTCCTCCTCAACTTCGTTCTAAACTGTCCCCCACTTATCTTGAGGCTGTGTCCTCTCGTCCTGCTGTCCTTTTTGAGCGGGAAGAATCTCTCTACCTCTACCCTATCCATCCCCTTCATTATCTTATATGTCTCTATAAGATCCCCCCTCATCCTTCTAAACTTGAGTACAGACCCAGTCTATTCAGCCTCTCTTCATAGTTCAACCCCCTCAACTCCGGTATCAGCCTAGTAAACCTCCTCTGCACTCCCTCCAAGGCCAAAATATCCTTGCGTAAGTGCGGCAACCAAAACTGCACACAGTACTCCAGCTGCAGCCTCACCAATGCCCTATACAGCCGCAGCAAGACCTCCCTACTTTTATATTCAATCCCCCTCGCTATGAAGGCCAGCATCCCATTCGCCTTCCTGACCACCTGCTGCACCTGCAAGCTGGGTTTTTGCGACTCATGCACAAGGACCCCGAGGTCCCTCTGCACCGTCGCCTGCTGCAGTTTTTCGCCCTTTAAATAATAATCCCTCCTACTATTATTTCTGCCAAAGTGGATAACCTCACGCTTGCTAACATTATACTCCATCTGCCAGGTCCTCACCCACTCCCCTGCTAGGTGTTCCTTGTGATGGGATTTAGCCTGTACCTGTTCCCTGTGATGGGATTTAGCCTGTACCTGTTCCCTGTGATGGGATTCAGCCTGTAGTTGTTCCCTGTGATGGGATTCAGCCTGTAGTTGTTCCCTGTGGTGGGATTCAGCCTGTAGCTGTTCCCTGTGATGGGATTCAGCCTGTAGTTGTTCCCTGTGATGGGATTCAGCCTGTAGTTGTTCCCTGTGGTGGGATTCAGCCTGTAGCTGTTCCCTGTGATGGGATTCAGCCTGTAGTTGTTCCCTGTGATGGGATTTAGCCTGTACCTGTTCCCTGTGATGGGATTTAGCCTGTACCTGTTCCCTGTGATGGGATTCAGCCTGTAGCTGTTCCCGATACTGATGGATTCAGCCTGTACCTGTTCCCTGTGATGGGATTTAGCCTGTACCTGTTCCCTGTGATGGGATTCAGCCTGTACCTGTTCCCTGGTGGGATTCAGCCTGTACCTGTTCCCTGTGGTGGGATTCAGCCTGTGTCTGTTGCCTGAAGCTCTGTCCCCCCCCGGGGTGACTCAGTGTTGACTCTGGGAGGGAGGCAGCATTTGCGCGGATATAAAACTCTGCGCCTGAACTTCCTGCTCCATTCGCGGCGGAGCTGCTGTCCAGGTAAGTGTCAAATTCCGCAGACTGCGCACAGGAACAGCAAGATCCCACAGCGGGAGCGGAGGGAGAGTTGGGGGGGGTGATTCACCCTCCCGGTCCCGGCAGCAGCGGAAGGGCGTCGGAAATAGCGGCGTTAAACCCAGCGCCTGAGTCAGTGTCCCTCACTCCCCTACCCCTCACTCCCTGTCCCTCACTCCCCTACCCCTCACTCCCCTACCCCTCACTCCCTGTCCCTCACTCCCCTACCCCTCACTCCCTGTCCCTCACTCCCCTACCCCTCACTCCCCTGTCCCTCACTCCCCTGTCCCTCACCCCCTGTCCCTCACTCCCCTACCCCTCACTCCCCTACCCCTCACCCCCTGTCCCTCACTCCCCTACCCCTCACTCCCCTACCCCTCACTCCCCTGTCCCTCACTCCCCTACCCCTCACTCCCCTGTCCCTCACTCCCCTACCCCTCACTCCCCTGTCCCTCACCCCCTGTCCCTCACTCCCCTACCCCTCACTCCCTGTCCCTCACTCCCCTACCCCTCACCCCCTGTCCCTCACTCTCCTACCCCTCACTCCCTGTCCCTCACTCCCCTGTCCCTCACTCCCCTGTCCCTCACTCCCTACCCCTCACTCCCTGTCCCTCACTCCCCTACCCCTCACTCCCCTGTCCCTCACCCCCTGTCCCTCACTCCCCTACCCCTCACTCCCTACCCCTCACCCCCTGTCCCTCACTCCCCTACCCCTCACTCCCCTGTCCCTCACTCCCCTACCCCTCACTCCCCTGTCCCTCACCCCCTGTCCCTCACTCCCCTACCCCTCACCCCCTGTCCCTCACTCCCCTGTCCCTCACTCCCCTGTCCCTCACTCCCCTACCCCTCACTCCCCTGTCCCTCACCCCCTGTCCCTCACTCCCCTACCCCTCACTCCCCCTGTCCCTCACCCCCTGTCCCTCACCCCCTGTCCCTCACTCCCCGTCCCTCACCCCCTGTCCCTCACTCCCCGTCCCTCACCCCCTGTCCCTCACTCCCCTACCCCTCACTCCCCTGTCCCTCACTCCCTGTCCCTCACTCCCCTGTCCCTCACCCCCTGTCCCTCACTCCCCGTCCCTCACCCCCTGTCCCTCACTCCCCGTCCCTCACCCCCTGTCCCTCACTCCCCTACCCCTCACTCCCCTGCCCCTCACTCCCCTCACTGTCCCTCCCTTGCTGCCATCCCTCTCTCCCTCACCGCGCTCCCTCGCTCCCTCGCCGCGCTCCCTCTCTCCCTCGCCGCGCTCCCTCTCTCCCTCGCCGCGCTCCCTCGCCGCGCTCCCTCTCTCCCTCGCCGCGCTCCCTCTCTCCCTCGCCGCGCTCCCTCACCGCGCTCCCTCTCGCTCCCTCACCGCGCTCCCTCTCTCTCCCTCGCCGCGCTCCCTCTCGCTCCCTCGCCGCGCTCCCTCTCTCTCCCTCGCCGCGCTCCCTCTCGCTCCCTCGCCGCGCTCCCTCTCTCTCCCTCGCCGCGCTCCCTCTCGCTCCCTCGCCGCGCTCCCTCTCGCTCCCTCGCCGCGCTCCCTCTCGCTCCCTCGCCGCGCTCCCTCTCGCTCCCTCGCCGCGCTCCCTCTCTCCGTCACCGCGCTCCCTCTCGCTCCCTCGCCGCGCTCCCTCTCTCTCCCTCGCCGCGCTCCCTCTCTCTCCCTCGCCGCGCTCCCTCTCGCTCCCTCGCCGCGCTCCCTCTCTCCGTCACCGCGCTCCCTCTCGCTCCCTCGCCGCGCTCCCTCTCGCTCCCTCGCCGCGCTCCCTCTCTCCCTCGCCGCGCTCCCTCTCTCCCTCGCCGCGCTCCCTCTCTCCCTCACCGCGCTCCCTCTCTCCCTCGCCGCGCTCCCTCTCTCCCTCGCCGCGCTCCCTCTCGCTCCCTCGCCGCGCTCCCTCTCTCCCTCGCCGCGCTCCCTCTCGCTCCCTCGCCGCGCTCCCTCTCTCCCTCGCCGCGCTCCCTCTCTCCCTCGCCGCGCTCCCTCTCTCCCTCGCCGCGCTCCCTCTCTCCCTCGCCGCGCTCCCTCTCTCCCTCGCCGCGCTCCCTCTCTCCCTCACCGCGCTCCCTCTCTCCCTCGCCGCGCTCCCTCTCTCCCTCACCGCGCTCCCTCTCTCCCTCGCCGCGCTCCCTCTCTCCCTCACCGCGCTCCCTCTCTCCCTCGCCGCGCTCCCTCTCTCCCTCGCCGCGCTCCCTCTCGCTCCCTCACCGCGCTCCCTCTCTCTCCCTCGCCGCGCTCCCTCTCTCCCTCGCCGCGCTCCCTCTCTCCCTCGCCGCGCTCCCTCTCGCTCCCTCGCCGCGCTCCCTCTCTCCCTCGCCGCGCTCCCTCTCTCCCTCGCCGCGCTCCCTCTCGCTCCCTCACCGCGCTCCCTCTCTCCCTCGCCGCGCTCCCTCTCTCCCTCGCCGCGCTCCCTCTCTCCCTCGCCGCGCTCCCTCTCGCTCCCTCGCCGCGCTCCCTCTCTCCCTCGCCGCGCTCCCTCTCTCCCTCGCCGCGCTCCCTCTCGCTCCCTCACCGCGCTCCCTCTCCCCTCCCTCACCGCGCTCCCTCTCTCCCCTCACCGCGCTCCCTCTCTCCCTCGCCGCGCTCCCTCTCTCCCTCGCCGCGCTCCCTCTCTCCCTCACCGCGCTCCCTCTCTCCCTCACCGCGCTCCCTCTCTCTCCCTCGCCGCGCTCCCTCTCTCCCTCGCCGCGCTCCCTCTCTCCCTCACCGCGCTCCCTCTCGCTCCCTCGCCGCGCTCCCTCTCTCCCTCGCCGCGCTCCCTCTCTCCCTCGCCGCGCTCCCTCTCGCTCCCTCGCCGCGCTCCCTCTCTCCCTCGCCGCGCTCCCTCTCTCCCTCACCGCGCTCCCTCTCGCTCCCTCTCTCCCTCACCGCGCTCCCTCTCTCCCTCGCCGCGCTCCCTCTCTCCCTCGCCGCGCTCCCTCTCTCCCTCACCGCGCTCCCTCTCTCCCTCACCGCGCTCCCTCTCTCCCTCACCGCGCTCCCTCTCTCCCTCACCGCGCTCCCTCTCTCCCTCGCCGCGCT
>NW_027650979.1:0-29962 GCF_965287045.1 Carcharhinus amblyrhynchos
GGGAGAGACACGCGGCCAGGGGGAGAGACACGCGGCCAGGGGGAGAGACACGCGGCCAGGGGGAGAGACACGCGGCCAGGGGGAGAGACACGCGGCCAGGGGGAGAGACACGCGGCCAGGGGGAGAGACACGCGGCCAGGGGGAGAGACACGCGGCCAGGGGGAGAGACACGCGGCCAGGGGGAGAGACACGCGGCCAGGGGGAGAGACACGCGGCCAGGGGGAGAGACACGCGGCCAGGGGGAGAGACACGCGGCCAGGGGGAGAGACACGCGGCCAGGGGGAGAGACACGCGGCCAGGGGGAGAGACACGCGGCCAGGGGGAGAGACACGCGGCCAGGGGGAGAGACACGCGGCCAGGGGGAGAGACACGCGGCCAGGGGGAGAGACACGCGGCCAGGGGGAGAGACACGCGGCCAGGGGGAGAGACACGCGGCCAGGGGGAGAGACACGCGGCCAGGGGGAGAGACACGCGGCCAGGGGGAGAGACACGCGGCCAGGGGGAGAGACACGCGGCCAGGGGGAGAGACACGCGGCCAGGGGGAGAGACACGCGGCCAGGGGGAGAGACACGCGGCCAGGGGGAGAGACACGCGGCCAGGGGGAGAGACACGCGGCCAGGGGGAGAGACACGCGGCCAGGGGGAGAGACACGCGGCCAGGGGGAGAGACACGCGGCCAGGGGGAGAGACACGCGGCCAGGGGGAGAGACACGCGGCCAGGGGGGAGAGACACGCGGCCAGGGGGAGAGACACGCGGCCAGGGGGAGAGACACGCGGCCAGGGGGAGAGACACGCGGCCAGGGGGAGAGACACGCGGCCAGGGGGAGAGACACGCGGCCAGGGGGAGAGACACGCGGCCAGGGGGAGAGACACGCGGCCAGGGGGAGAGACACGCGGCCAGGGGGATTGGTGAGGGACAGAGCGAGAGCGAGGGCCCGGACAGACAGTCTGGTTCCAGCCCAAACCCCAGAAACACATCCCCTCCCCAAGACAGGATCCAGCCTGAGCACAAACTGGCAGGGTTACAGTGGGGGTGGGGAGCGGGGGGAGCGGGGGAGCTGGGGGGAGCGAGGGGGGCGGGGGGAGCTGGGGAGCGGGGGGCAGTGAAAGGTTAACTGCTTGCTTTGGGGAATGCGGTTAAATTTAGCTCCAAAGAGAGAGAGAGAGGGAACTAGAATCAAAACATTCTCCACAATCTCAGCCAGTAAAATCGCCTTTCCCCGGGGCTATCGATGCTAATCCAGCTCCTCTGGGACAAAACGTGGCCAGAATTATTAAATACTTACATTGCTTAACTCCCACTGTACACAATCCCAATCCCCTTCCCGTTCACTCCCACTGTACACAATCCCAATCCCCCTTCCCGTTCACTCCCACTGTACACAATCCCAATCCCCTTCCCGTTCACTCCCACTCTACACAATCCCAATCCCCTTCCCGTTCACTCCCACTGTACACAATCCCAATCCCCCTTCCCGTTCACTCCCACTGTACACAATCCCAATCCCCTTCCCGTTCACTCCCACTGTACACAATCCCAATCCCCTTCCTGTTCACTCCCACTGTACACAATCCCAATCCCCTTCCCACTCACTCCCACTGGACACAATCCCAATGCCCTTCCCACTCACTCCCACTGGACACAATCCCAATCCCCTTCCCACTCACTCCCACTGTACACAATCCCAATCCCCTTCCCGTTCACTCCCACTGTACACAATCCCAATCCCCTTCCCGTTCACTCCTACTGTACACAATCCCAATCCCCTTCCCGTTCATTCCCACCGTACACAATCCCAATCCCCCTTCCCGTTCACTCCCACTGTACACAATCCCAATCCCCTTCCCGTTCACTCCCACCGTACACAATCCCAATCCCCTTCCCGTTCACTCCCACCGTACACAATCCCAATCCCCTTCCCGTTCACTCCCACCGTACACAATCCCAATCCCCTTCCCGTTCACTCCCACCGTACACAATCCCAATCCCCTTCCCGTTCACTCCCACTGTACACAATCCCAATCCTCCTTCCCGTTCACTCCCACTGTACACAATCCCAATCCCCTTCCCGTTCACTCCCACCGTACACAATCCCAATCCCCCTTCCCGTTCACTCCCACTGTACACAATCCCAATCCCCTTCCCGTTCACTCCCACTGTACACAATCCCAATCCCCTTCCCGTTCACTCCCACCATACACAATCCAAATCCCCTTCCCGTTCACTCCCACTGTCCACAATCCCAATCCCCTTCCCGTTCACTCCCACCGTACACAATCCCAATCCCCTTCCCGTTCATTCCCACCGTACACAATCCCAATCCCCTTCCCGTTCACTCCCACTGTACACAATCCCAATCCCCCTTCCCGTTCACTCCCACTGTACACAATCCCAATCCCCTTCCCGTTCATTCCCACCGTACACAATCCCAATCCCCTTCCCGTTCACTCCCACTCTACACAATCCCAATCCCCTTCCCGTTCACTCCCACTGTACACAATCCCAATCCCCTTCCCGTTCACTCCCACTGTACACAATCCCAATCCCCTTCCCGTTCACTCCCACTGTACACAATCCCAATCCCCTTCCTGTTCACTCCCACTGTACACAATCCCAATCCCCTTCCCACTCACTCCCACTGGACACAATCCCAATGCCCTTCCCACTCACTCCCACTGGACACAATCCCAATCCCCTTCCCACTCACTCCCACTGTACACAATCCCAATCCCCTTCCCGTTCACTCCCACTGTACACAATCCCAATCCCCTTCCCGTTCACTCCCACCGTACACAATCCCAATCCCCTTCCCGTTCACTCCCACCGTACACAATCCCAATCCCCTTCCCGTTCACTCCCACCGTACACAATCCCAATCCCCTTCCCGTTCACTCCCACCGTACACAATCCCAATCCCCTTCCCGTTCACTCCCCCTGTACACAATCCCAATCCCCTTCCCGTTCATTCCCACTGTACACAATCCCAATCCCCCTTCCCGTTCACTCCCACTGTACACAATCCCAATCCCCCTTCCCATTCACTCCCACTGTACACAATCCCAATCCCCTTCCCGTTCACTCCCACTGTACACAATCCCAATCCCCTTCCCATTCACTCCCACTGTACACAATCCCAATCCCCTTCCCGTTCACTCCCACTGTACACAATCCCAGTAGATTGAGCTGTTAGAAGGGAAGTGGTGGTGGTCGGGTGGCGGGGGAGCCAGATCCGGGGGTGGAGAGCGGGAAGCTGGATCCGGGGTGTGCCTCCAGGCTGCTGCCTTTGTCTTTTCCCACATTTGGGAAGAAGGGAATCTGATGGTGTGTGTGTGTGAGCGAACCTCTCGAGCTGAGCTCCCAGCTGTCCTACCCTCCTCAGCTATGCAAACACACTTTGATGGCTTGGGCACTGATCCAGGTTATGTGAGTGTGCGAATCACATCACACATTGCTGCTAATCTCTGCCAAAGACACGGCAAGCTGGAACCAAGTCAGACCAGGCTGGAATCTGGCCCCCGCTCAGACCAGCCCCTCCTCTGTCGCTCTCCCCCACTCCTGCCCCTACCCCCTATCTGCTCACCCCCTGCTTCTGACCCCCACCTGGGGATCCACATCCTCCCCCTGTCCCCAGACGCCTCAGGAATGGTGGGGCGGGTGGCCAGTGGCCAGGGTGGGGAGGAAAGTGTTTGGGGGGGGGGGGGGGGGGTGGGGGGCTTCAGCAGAAGGGTTCCAGGGATTGAGGGGATTTAGCCACACAGTCAGGGCAGGAGGTGGAGAGGGGCTTTCAGAATCAGAGGCAAGAGATTTCATTCAATCCATTCGGCCCATTGAATGTGCACCGGTTCCCACCCAGGTCCTATCCCCATAACCCAACGCATTTACCCGAGCAAGTCCCCCTGACACTAAGGGGCAATTTAGCACGGCCAATCCACCTAACCTACACATCTTTGGACACTAAGGGGCAATTTAGCACGGCCAATCCACTTAACCTGCACATCTTTGGACACTAAGGGACAATTTATCATGGCCAATCCACCTAACCTACACATCTTTGGACACTAAGGGGCAATTTAGCATGGCCAATCCACCCTAACCTGCACATCTTTGGACACTAAGGGGCAATTTAGCATGGCCAATCCACCCTAACCTACACATCTTTGGACACTAAGGGGCAATTTAGCATGGCCAATCTACCTAACCCGCACATCTTTGGACACTAAGGGACAATTTAGTATGGCCAATCCACCTAACCTACACATCTTTGGACACTAAGGGGCAATTTAGCATGGCCAATCTACCTAACCCGCACATCTTTGGACACTAAGGGACAATTTAGTATGGCCAATCCACCTAACCTGCACATCTTTGGACACTAAGGGACAATTTGATTTTGATTTGATTTATTATTGTCACATGTACTGGGATACAGTGAAAAGTATTGTTTCTTGCGTGCTATACAGACAAAGCATACCATTCATAGAGAAGGAAAGGAGAGGGTGCAGAATGTAGTGTTACAGTCACAGCGAGGGTGTAGAGAAAGATCAACTTAATGTGAGGTAGGTCCATTCAAAAGTCTGACAGCAGCAGGGAAGAAGCTGTTCTTGAGTCGGTCGGTACGGGACCTCAGACTTTTGTACCTTTTTCCCGATGGAAGAAGGTGGAAGAGAGAATGTCCGGGGTGTGTGGGGTCCTTAATTATACCGGCTGCTTTTCCCCGAGGCAGCGGGAAGTGTAGACAGAGTCAATGGATGGGTGGCTGGTTTGTGTGATGGATTGGGCTACATTCACAACCTTTTGTAGTTCCTTGTGGTCTTGGGCAGAGCAGGAGCCCAGACCAAGCTGTGATACAACCAGAAAGAATGCTTTCTATGGGGCATCTTTTATCATGGCCAATCCGCCTAACCTGCACATTTTTTGGACTGTGGTAGGAAACCAGAGCACCCGGAGGAAACCCACGCAGACACGGGGAGAATGTGCAGACTCCACACAGACAGTGACCCGAGCCGGGAAATTGAACCCAGGTCCCTGGCGCTGTGAGGCAGCAGCGCTAACCCACTGTGTCACCCACGTCGTTTGCACTTGCTGAGTGTTGTACAATGCATAGTCATCCCAATAGTCATCCAAGTTCTGCAGTGTCAGTTATAAGTCTGAGTGTTGGTCACTAGATTGCTATTTGTTAGCAAACATCAACAGTGTCACTGTTGGGACAGGAGTCACATGTCCGTCACAGTGACGTTGCCTGAGCTGTGTTGGATGACATTATGTATTTAAGCAGTTGCATTATTGCTTTCAGAATCACTGAACTGCTCCGATGGCAATCTCATCGGGGGGTTTCGCAATCTCCGACATTCCCCTCCAACCCGATTTACAAGTTTGCTGACAACACCACCGCAATAGGTCGGATCTCAAGCAATGAGACAGAGAACAGGAATGAGATAGAGAATCTGATGAACTGGTGCGGCGATAATAACCTCTCCCTCAATGTCAACAAAACAAAGGAGATTGTCATCGACTTCAGGAAGTGTAAAGAAGAACATGCCCCTGTCTACATCAACGGGGATGGAGTAGAAAGGGTCAAGAGCTTCAGGTTTTTAGATGTCCAGATCACCAACCTGTCCTGGTCCCCCCCCATGCTGACACTATAGTTAAGAAAGCCCCACCAACGCCTCTACTTTCTCAGAAGACTAAGGAAATTTGGCATGTCCGCTACGACTCTTACCAACTTTTACAGATGCCCCATAGAAAGCATTCTTTCTGGTTGTATCACAGCTTGGTCTGGGCTCCTGCTCTGCCCAAGACTGCAAGGAACTACAAAAGGACGTGAATGTAGCCCAATCCATCACACAAACCAGCCTCCCATCCATTGACTCCATCTACACTTCCCGCTGCCTCGGGGAAAAGCAGCCGGCATAATTAAGGACCCCACACACCCCGGACATTCTCTCTCCCACCTTCTTCCGTTGGGAAAAAGATGCAAAAGTCTGAGGTCACGTACCGACCGACTCAAGAACAGCTTCTTCCCTGCTGCTGTCAGACTTTTGAATGGACCCACCTCGCACTAAGTAACACTGCCTCCCTTCCGCAAGAGCACTCTCGCTCTCTCCCTCGCGCTCCCTCCCTTCCCCCGCAGTCCCACTCCCTACGCCCCATGCTCCCACTCACTCACTGCCTACCCCCGCGCTCCCACTCAGTACCCCCCCCCCACCTCCGCGCTCCCACTCACTCAGAGCTTAAACCCAACACCTCCCTCCCCAACCCCAGTAACATGACTCCCGCCGGGAGAACAGTGGGACATTATTCAGTGAGATTCCACACATTCCAACATGACAAAGGCAGAATGCGAGTGCAGATCCTGTCCGGAGCCTGGATGCACTGCAGACAAAAATCCGTGGAACAGACAGTGGGGGGGGGGGGGTTCCTTTCTCAAAAAACAAGGGTGGGGGTCTTTGAAATGACGAGGGGTGGGTGGGGGAGAGTCTAGGTCGACCTGGAGAAGATCTTCCCGCCTACACGTGTACAGGGGAGACTCCTTTCCCAGACGGGGGAATCTTCGGAAATCACAAACACAAAGTGATCTGGGAGTCTGACAGATCGGCTCACCGAGCCTATCACTGTCCCTCTGCCCACCCCTCTCCACCCCTCCCTGCTTTGTCTCATTGGCAAATTTAGACATTCCGTCCATCCAAACCGGAAGCGGTGGGGGGGGACGGGGCAGGGCCATTCGCCCTTCGAGCCCGCCCCTCCGCTCATTTCGACTTATTATCGTCGCGTCTATCAGCGTACGCTGAAAAGTATCGTCTCCCGCGCGACAAAGCATACCGTTCATAGAGAAAGAAAGACCGTGCCATGTCGGAGCAGAATTATGCCACTGGGCCCAGCGCGAGGCGGGTCCGTTCCAAAGTCCGACAGCAGCAGGGAAGAAGCTGGTCTCGAGTCGGTTGGTACGGGACCTCAGACTTTTGTATCTTTTTCCCATAGGACACAGGAGCAGAATGAGGCCACTCGGCCCATTGAGTCTGCTCTGCCATTCAATCATGGCTGATATTTTTCTCATCCCCATTCTCCTGCCTTTTCCCCATAACCCTTGATCCCCTTATTCATCAAGAACCTATCTATCTCTGTCTTAAAGACACTCAATGACCCGGCCTCCACAGCCTTCTGCAGCAAAGAGTTCCACAGATTCCCCACTCTTTGGCTGAAGGAAGCCCCGATGGAAGAAGGTGGAAGAGAGAATGTCCGGGGTGCGTGGGGTCCTTAATTATACCGGCTGCTTTTCCCCGAGGCAGCGGGAAGTGTAGACAGAGTCAATGGATGGGAGGCTGGTTTGTGTGATGGATTGGGCTACATTCACGACCTTTTGTAGTTCCTTGTGGTCTTGGGCAGAGCAGGAGCCCAGACCGAGCTGTGATACAACCAGAAAGAATGCTTTCTATGGGGCATCTGTAAAAGTTGGTGAGAGTCGTAGCGGACATGCCAAATTTCCTTAGTCTCCTGAGAAAGTAGAGGCGTTGGTGGCCAGAATGGACACATTTCCCCTGTATTATATACCATCTGATAACGTACGGCCCACTCACATGAACCTAAACCTGGGGGCAAGGGGGAAGAAGGTGGTGGGGGGGTGGGGGAGAGGAGGAGGAGGGTGGGGGCCGTGGTGTAGTGGTATTGTTACTGGTATTAATGATATTGAGTGACGGAGGGGGGGGAATGTGGCTGGGGTCAGTGAGTGTCAGAGGTCAGGGAGTTGGGCTACGAGGAAGTGCCTCAGCATGCCACAAAGTGATTCTCTGGCTCGCTTCCCCTTTTCTGGGTGAACATTCAGGGAAACGCGAGCCACAGCCTCAGCGGAGGGGAGGGAGCAAACCAGGAAGCAGCAAAAACACAAAGCACCGATAACCGTTTCTTTAAAGAAACAGGTCTAACTCCGAAACAGAAACTACCCGGGGGGAGGCGGGCCCCGAGCCGCCAGCGTGGGCCCCAGCCCCGAGCCGCCAGCGTGGGCCCCGGCCCCGAGCCACCAGCGTGGGCCCCGGCCCCGAGCCGCCAGCGTGGGCCCCGGCCCTGAGCCGCCAGCGGAGGCCCTGGCCCCGAGCCGCCAGCGTGGGCCCCGGCCCCGAGCCGCCAGCGTGGGCCCCGGCCCCGAGCCGTCAGCGTAGGCCCCGGCCCCGAGCCGCCAGCGTGGGCCCCGGCCCCGAGCCGCCAGCGTGGGCCCCGGCCCCGAGCCGTCAGCGTGGGCCCCGGCCCCGAGCCGCCAGCGTGGGCCCCGGCCCCGAGCCGCCAGCGTGGGCCCCGGCCCCGAGCCGCCAGCGGAGGCCCCGGCCCCGAGCCGCCAGCGTGGGCCCCGGCCCCGAGCCGCCAGCGTGGGCCCCGGCCCCGAGCGTGGCCCCGGCCCCGAGCCGCCAGCGTGGGCCCCGGCCCCGAGCCGTCAGCGTAGGCCCCGGCCCCGAGCCGCCAGCGTGGGCCCCGGCCCCGAGCCGCCAGCGTGGGCGCCGGCCCCGAGCGTGGGCCCCGGCCCCGAGCCGCCAGCGTGGGCCCCGGCCCCGAGCCGCCAGCGTAGGCCCCGGCCCCGAGCCGCCAGCGTGGGCCCCGGCCCCGAGCGAGCGTAGGCCCCGGCCCCGAGCCGCCAGCGTGGGCCCCGGCCCCGAGCGTAGGCCCCGGCCCCGAGCCGCCAGCGTGGGCCCCGGCCCCGAGCCGCCAGCGTGGGCCCCGGCCCCGAGCCGCCAGCGTGGGCCCCGGCCCCGAGCCGCCAGCGTGGGCCCCGGCCCCGAGCCGCCAGCGTGGGCCCCGGCCCCGAGCCGTCAGCGTGGGCCCCGGCCCCGAGCCGCCAGCGTGGGCCCCGGCCCCGAGCCGCCAGCGTGGGCCCCGGCGCCGAGCGTGGGCCCCGGCCCCGAGCCGCCAGCGTGGGCCCCGGCCCCGAGCCGCCAGCGTGGGCCCCGGCCCCGAGCCGCCAGCGTAGGCCCCGGCCCCGAGCCGCCAGCGTGGGCCCCGGCCCCGAGCGAGCGTAGGCCCCGGCCCCGAGCCGCCAGCGTAGGCCCCGGCCCTGAGCGGAGGCCCCGGCCCCGAGCCGCCAGCGTGGGCCCCGGCCCCGAGCCGCCAGCGTGGGCCCCGGCCCCGAGCCGCCAGCGTGGGCCCCGGCCCCGAGCCGCCAGCGTGGGCCCCGGCCCCGAGCCGCCAGCGTGGGCCCCGGCCCCGAGCGGAGGCCCCGGCCCCGAGCCGCCAGCGTAGGCCCCGGCCCCGAGCGGAGGCCCCGGCCCCGAGCCGCCAGCGTGGGCCCCGGCCCCGAGCCGCCAGCGTGGGCCCCGGCCCCGAGCCGCCAGCGTGGGCCCCGGCCCCGAGCCGCCAGCATGGGCCCCGGCCCCGAGCCGTCAGCGTAGGCCCCGGCCCCGCCAGCGTAGGCCCCGGCCCCGAGCCGCCAGCGTAGGCCCCGGCCCCGAGCCGCAAGCGTAGGCCCCGGCCCCGAGCCGCAAGCGTAGGCCCCGGCCCCGAGCCGCCAGCGTAGGCCCCGAGCGTCGGCCCCGGCCCCGAGCGTCGGCCCCAGCCCCGGCCCCGAGCCGCCAGCGTAGGCCCCGGCCCCGAGCCGCGAGCGTAGGCCCCGGCCCCGAGCCGCGAGCGTAGGCCCCGGCCCCGAGCGTAGGCCCCGGCCCTGAGCGTAGGCCCCGGCCCTGAGCCGCCAGCGTAGGCCCCGGCCCCGAGCCGCGGGGAGCAGTTAGGCCCCACTCCCAAGCTTCATGGGTAGGCCCCAGAAACGAGACCTGGGGAGCAGTTAGGCCACAGACCAGCTGCAGATTAGAGATAGTGTCTGGAGGAGGTTATCGAAATAGGGAGGGAATGTAGAGCTGGAAAGCGTTACAGATAGGGAGGGGGTGGAGGGGCTGAGGGAGGTTACAGTGATGGGGAGGGGGGGCGGTGTTGGGGGTGTTACCAGGGGAAGGGGGTTGGGGTTGGAGGGGGTTAGTGGTCGGGGGGGGGGGGGTGAGTTGGAGGGGGTTACCGGGGGGAGGGGAGGAAGGTGGGAGGGGGTTACCGGAGGGGGTGGAGAGGGGGGGAGGGTGGAGGGGGGGGTGGAGGGGGGGGGTGGAGGGGGGGGGTGGGGGGGGGGGGTGGAGGGGGGGGTGGAGGGGGGGGTGGAGGGGGGAAAGGGGGGTGGTTACTGGCGGGGGGAGGGGATGGGGTTACTGGGGGGCGGGGGTGATGGGTGAACAGGGGCTCAGTGCCAGTCAGGGTTGCGGGAGTTGCTGCAGCCTCGGGCAGACTGGGTGGCAGTGTGCCAGGCTGTGGGAGGCAGACCCCAGACTAAACGGAGATGTGAATTCTCTTGTCTGGGCGCTCTGCCATCACTGCGCTCTGTCTCCCGGCCTGTTGGCCATCCCTCCCTTGGCTTGTCACACAGTTTACATTGCTCTGAGCAAGGCCAGCTCTGTAACACAGGCTCCTGACATTTTCCCACACACTCTGGTTCCTCTGCTGATGTGTTACAGACACCGAGGGGTCTGACGCTGTTCCTCACTCACTCTCCTACTCTTCACAACTCACCCAGACTCACTAAACATCACCCCACAAATACCCTCTGGAAATCCAGCATCAGGGCAGAGAGAGAGAGAGAGACGGAGGGGGGGGTGGTCAGAGAGAGAGAGAGACGGAGGGGGAGGTGAGAGAGAGAGAGAAAGGGGGGGTCAGAGAGAGGGGGGGTCAGAGAGAGAGAAAGGGGGGGTCAGAGAGAGAGAAGGGGGGTCAGAGCGGGGGGGGCAGAGAGAGAGAGAAAGGGGGGGTCAGAGAGAGAGAGAGAGAGACGGGAGGGTTTAAGAGAGAGAGAGAAGGGGGGGGTCAGAGAGAGAGAAGGGGGGTCAGAGCGGGGGGGGCAGAGAGAGAGAGAAAGGGGGGGGGTCAGAGAGAGAGAAGGGGGGGGTCAGAGAGAGAGAGAGAAAGGGGGGGTCAGAGAGAGAGAGGGGGGGTCAGAGAGAGAGAGAAAGGAGGGGGTCAGAGAGAGAGAAGGGGGGGTCAGAGAGAGAGAGAGAAAGGGGGGGTCAGAGAGAGAGAGGGGGGTTCAGAGAGAGAGAGACGGGGGGGGTCAGAGAGAGAGAGAGAGAGAGACGGAGGGGTCAGAGAGAGAGAGAGAAAGGGGGGGTCAGAGAGAGAGAGAGAGAGAGAGAGAGAGAGAGAGAGAGAGACAGAGAGAGAGAGAGACAGAGAGACAGAGAGAGAGACAGAGAGACAGAGAGACACAGAGAGAGACACAGAGAGAGAGAGACACAGAGAGAGAGAGACACAGAGAGAGAGACACAGATGTGATGATATCAGGAGTTTGGTTCCGCCTCTCAGCTGCTCTGAGATATTTATCCTCAGTATCTCTGCTTGCAGAGGGGTTGTCCGAGGTGGGGGAGGGCTGGGAGAGGGGAAAATGGATGAGGGGGGAGTGTTGCAAAGCGACACTATGATCTGACCAGCCTATCCCCCTCTCCCAAGGGTTAATGTCAGAGCAGAGAATTCATCTCCTCCACAAGACTGACTTCCTGAGGAGCTTGCTGCCAGTAACCGACTCAAGGCCCAGAGATACACCCACTTCCGATCACACCACTGCCCCACTGCCAGCTGACCACACTACCCAACCCATCCACTCAAATCCCAGAGTTAAACTTTACTCTGCTAAATACACAGTGTACAGTTCCAGAGTGATCCTTACCCTGCTGAATAAACAGTGACTCTGTACAGTTACACAGTGAGTGATCCTTACCCTGCTGAATAAACAGTGTCTCTGTACAGTTACACAGTGAGTGATCCTTACCCTGCTGAATAAACAGTGTCTCTGTACAGTTACACAGTGAGAGATCCTTACCCTGCTGAATAAACAGTGTCTCTGTACAGTTACACAGGGAGCGATCCTTACCCTGCTGAATAAACAGTGACTCTGTACAGTTACACAGTGAGTGATCCTTACCCTGCTGAATAAACAGTGTCTCTGTACAGTTCCAGAGTGATCCTTACCCTGCTGAATAAACAGTGTCTCTGTACAGTTACACAGTGAGTGATCCTTACCCTGCTGAATAAACAGTGACTCTGTACAGTTACACAGTGAGAGATCCTTACCCTGCTGAATAAACAGTGTCTCTGTACAGTTCCAGAGTGATCCTTACCCTGCTGAATAAACAGTGACTCTGTACAGTTACACAGTGAGTGATCCTTACCCTGCTGAATAAACAGTGTCTCTGTACAGTTCCAGAGTGATCCTTACCCTGCTGAATAAACAGTGTCTCTGTACAGTTACACAGTGAGTGATCCTTACCCTGCTGAATAAACAGTGTCTCTGTACAGTTACACAGTGAGTGATCCTTACCCTGCTGAATAAACAGTGTCTCTGTACAGTTACACAGTGAGTGATCCTTACCCTGCTGAATAAACAGGGACTCTGTACAGTTACACAGGGAGCGATCCTTACCCTGCTGAATAAACAGTGTCTCTGTACAGTTCCAGAGTGATCCTTACCCTGCTGAATAAACAGTGTCTCTGTACAGTTACACAGGGAGCGATCCTTACCCTGCTGAATAAACAGTGTCTCTGTACAGTTACACAGTGAGTGATCCTTACCCTGCTGAATAAACAGTGTCTCTGTACAGTTACACAGTGAGTGATCCTTACCCTGCTGAATAAACAGTGTCTCTGTACAGTTACACAGTGAGTGATCCTTACCCTGCTGAATAAACAGTGTCTCTGTAGTTACACAGTGAGAGATCCTTACCCTGCTGAATAAACCGTGTCTCTGTAGTTACACAGTGAGCGATCCTTACCCTGCTGAATAAACAGTGACTCTGTACAGTTATACAGTGAGTGATCCTTACCCTGCTGAATAAACGGTGACTCTGTACAGTTACACAGTGAGTGATCCTTACCCTGCTGAATAAACAGTGACTCTGTACAGTTACACAGTGAGTGATCCTTACCCTGCTGAATAAACAGTGACTCTGTACAGTTACACAGTGAGTGATCCTTACCCTGCTGAATAAACAGTGTCTGTACAGTTACACAGTGAGAGATCCTTACCCTGCTGAATAAACAGTGTCTCTGTACAGTTACACAGTGAGTAATCCTTACCCTGATGAATAAACAGTGACTCTGTACAGTTACACAGTAAGATCCTTACCCTGCTGAATAAACAGTGACTCTGTACAGTTACACAGTGAGTGATCCTTACCCTGCTGAATAAACAGTCTGCAGTCTTTATTTATTAGTGTCATAAGTAAGGCTTACATGAACACTGCAATTAAGTTACTTTGAAATTCCTCTAGTTCCACATCCGGCACCTGTTTGTGTCAATGCACCCTAACCTGCACGTCTTTTGGACTGTGGGAGGAAACCGGAGCACCCGGAGGAAACCCTGGCAGACATGGGGAGAACATGCAGTCTCCACACAGACAGTGACCCGAGCTGGGAATCGAACCCAGGTCCCTGGCGCTGTGAGGCTGCAGTGCTAACCCACTGTGCCACCCCCAGGACCTCGGTGAGGCCACACCGAGAGTATTGTGTACAGTTTTGGTCTCCTTTTCTGGGGAAGGATGTCCTTGCTCTCGAGGGAGTGCAGTGAAGGTTTACCAGGCTGATTCCGGGGGGGCTGATGTATGAGGAGAGATTGACCAGGTTAGGATTGTTTTCACTGGAGTTCAGATGAATGAGGGGGGGGGATCTCATAGAGATTTATAAAATTGTAACAGGACTAGACAGGGTAGATGCAGGGAGGATGTCCCCGATGGTGGGGGGAGTCCAGAACCAGAGGGTCACAGTCTGAGGATTGGGGGTAGACCATTTAGGACGGAGATGAGGAGACATTTCTTCACCCGGTGAGCCTGTGGAATTCATTCCCACAGGAAGTAGTTGATGCCAAAACATTGAATGTATTCAAGAGGCGGCTGGATATAGCACTTGGGGCGAACGGGATCAAAGGTTATGGGGAGAAAGCAGGATTAGGCTGTTGAGTTGGACGATCCGCCACGATGGTGATGAATGGGGGAGCAGGCTCGAAGGGCCGAATGGCCTCCTCCTGCTCCGATCTTCTCTGTTTTACACAGTTGGGGATCCTTACCCTGCTGAATAAGCAGGGTACAGACCACGTGAGCAGGAGGCAGCCTTCGCTCAATAACAGCGCAGGCGACAGCAAACCTGCATTTCCGCAAGAGTCAAAAATAATAAACACACACACTCGGTCCTGTCGCAATCGGCCTTGTTCCTGTTTACGCAACGCACAGGGCCACTTTGCAACCTCCCGCACCCCATGTCACAGTGAACAGGCCAGCTCGCTGCACAGCAAGCATCACCCATACCAACCAAACACCCCAGGCTCCGGCACGCACCAGGCCCGAAAGCTGTTGGGGGGGGCGGGGGGCGAAACAGCCCTGGACCCCGGCACCGTGCCGCCACCTCAGGGATGTCCCTAACTGCTCCAGAACCAAAGGAGCACTTGTTCGACGCCAATGTCACACTCCCCATCTATCAACGACAGCTCAGCCTTCAACACCATCATCCCCACAAAACCCATCTCCAAACTCTGTGGCCTGGGCCTCGGGTCCTCCCTCTGCGACTGGATCCTAACATACAGACCACAATCAGTAAGGATCAGCAACAACACCCCCATGATCATCCTCAACACCGGTGCCCCACAAGGTAGCCTCCTACTATATTCCTTACACACCTATGACTGTGTGGCTAAATTCCCCTCCAACTCGATCTTCAAGTTTGCTGATGACACCATCGTAGTGGATCGGATCTCAAACAATGAGACAGAGTCCAGGAATGAGATAGAGAGAATCTGGTGAACTGGTACGGTGACAATAATCTCTCCCTCAATGTCAACAAAATCAACAACCTGCCCTGGTCCCCCCCATGCTGACACTATAGTTAAGGAAGCCCCACCAACGCCTCTACTTTCTCAGAAGACGAAGGAAATTCGGCATGTCCGCTATGACTCTCACCAACTTTTACAGATGCCCCATAGAAAGCATTCTTTCTGGTTGTATCACAGCTTGGTCTGGGCTCCTGCTCTGCCCAAGACCACAAGGAACTACAAAGGGTCATGAATGTAGCCCAATCCATCACACAAACCAGCCTCCCATCCATTGACTCTGTCTACACTTCCCGCTGCCTCGGGGAAAAGCAGCCGGCATAATGAAGGACCCCACGCACCCCGGACATTCTCTCTTCCACCTTCTTCCATTGGGAAAAAGATACAAAAGTCTGAGGTCCCGTACCGACCGACTCAAGAACAGCTTCTTCCCTGCTGCTGTCAGACTTTTGAATGGACACACTTCGCATTAAGTTGATCTTTCTCTACACCCTCGCTGTGACTGTAACACTACATTCTGTACTCTCTCGTTTCCTTCTCTATGAACGGTATGCTTTGCCTGTATAACGCGCAAGACACAATACTTTTCACTATATCCCAATACATGCGACAATAATAAATCAAATCAAACTTTTCTACAGCATCCCATCCCACAGCATGTGTCTGTAATACAGATAATTTAACAGCAGCGTGAGGGCAAATGGCACAGATTCCAACTATGGTCTAGGCCTCAACGGTTAAGTAGGCCCAAATCCAAATTGCCACCATTCCACACTGTCACCCATCAAACACTCCCAGGACAGGTACAGCACGGGGTTAGATACAGAGTAAAGCTCCCTCTACACTGTCCCCCATCAAACACTCCCAGGACAGGTACAGCACGGGGTTAGATACAGAGTAAAGCTCCCTCTACACTGTCCCCCCCATCAAACACTCCCAGGACAGGTACAGCACAGGGTTAGATACAGAGTAAAGCTCCCTCTACACTGTCCCCCATCAAACACTCCCAGGACAGGTACAGCACGGGGTTAGATACAGAGTAAAGCTCCCTCTACACTGTCCCCCCATCAAACACTCCCAGGACAGGTACAGCACAGGGTTTGATACAGAGTAAAGCTCCCTCTACACTGTCCCCCCATCAAACACTCCCAGGACAGGTACAGCACAGGGTTAGATACAGAGTAAAGCTCCCTCTACACTGTCCCCCATCAAACACTCCCAGGACAGGTACAGCACGGGGTTAGATACACAGTAAAGCTCCCTCTACACTGTTCCCCCATCAAACACTCCCAGGACAGGTACAGCACGGGGTTAGATACAGAGTAAAGCTCCCTCTACACTGTCCTCCCATCAAACACTCCCAGGACAGGTACAGCACGGGGTTAGATACAGAGTAAAGCTCCCTCTACACTGTCCCCCCATCAAACACTCCCAGGACAGGTACAGCACAGGGTTTGATACAGAGTAAAGCTCCCTCTACACTGTCCCCCCATCAAACACTCCCAGGACAGGTACAGCACGGGGTTAGATACAGAGTAAAGGTCCCTCTACACTGTCCCCCATCAAACACTCCCAGGACAGGTACAGCACGGGGTTAGATACAGAGTAAAGCTCCCTCTACACTGTCCCCCCATCAAACACTCCCAGGACAGGTACAGCACGGGGTTAGATACAGAGTAAAGCTCCCTCTACACTGTCCCCCCATCAAACACTCCCAGGACAGGTACAGCACGGGGTTAGATACAGAGTAAAGCTCCCTCTACACTGTCCCCCCATCAAACACTCCCAGGATAGGTACAAAAAGGGGTTTGATGTTTCTCACTTACATTGTTCTGTCCGGTCCAATACAGGAAGAATCCTTGTGGGTCCACTCGCAGTGTGACCAGAGTTCTGTTCATGGGATCCTGGTGGGGGGAGGGGGAGGGGGAGGGGGAGAAAAAGAGACACAAGGTGTGTTACAACAAACTGACTTCGAGAAAGGAAGGCATAACTCTACCCTCCACCCGAAACCCGCAACGCAGCGGGCACCTCTCCCTGAGGGCTGGGGGAGGGGTGATTATACACCAGACGAGGCCCCCTCCCAATCACCCGTAACCCCTCCCTCACTCACTCACTCACCAGCTGCTCAACCTGGTGGGGCATCGCACGCAGCCGCGTCTCGCTCAAGAGCGGTCGCTGGGCAAAGAACAGAGGCTTGCAACGTCTGAACGCCTGTCAGTTCGAGGGGGTTGGGGTTCAGAGATGGTGCACTGGGGAGGCCGCATCTACGAGACCGTGCGCAGTTCCGGTCTTGCTCGCAGGGGCCGGGGAGCGCACTGAGCAGGTTTATGGGATGGTCTCAGAAACGGAGGGAGAGGCGCAGAGGAAAACTGAGGCAGGTTGGGTCAGAACCTCTTGGGGTTCAGAAGAACGAGAGGTGATAAGATTGAGAAAACCGAGTCATCGAGGTTTACAGCAGGGAAACAGGCCCTTCGGCCCAACTTGTCTATGCCGTCCTTTCTCGTAAACCCCTAAGCTAATCCCAATTGCCCGCATTGGGCCCATATCCCTCTATACCCATTGTACCCATGTAACTGTCTAAATGCTTTTTAAAAGATAAAGTTGTACCTGCTTCTACTACTACCTCTGGCAGCTCGTTCCAGACACTCACCACCCTCTGTGTGAAAAACATTTCCCCTCTGGACCCTTTTGTATCTCTCCCCTCTCACCTTAAACCTACGCCCTCTAGTTTTAGACTCCCCTACCTTTGGGAAAAGATATTGACTTTCTCGCTGATCTGAGCCCCTCATTATTTTATCGACCTCTATAAGATCACCCCTCAGCCTCCTACACTCCAGAGGAAAAAGTCCCAGTTTATCCAGCCTCTCCTTATAACTCAATCCATCAAGTCCCGGTAGCATCCCAGTAAATCTTTTCTGCACTCTTTCCAGTTTAATAATATCCTTTCTATAATAGGGTGACCAGAACTGTACACAGTATTCCAACTGTGGCCTTACCAATGTCTTGTACAACTTCAACAAGACGTCCCAACTCCTGTATTCAATGTTCTGACCAATGAAACCAAGCATGCCGAATGCCTTCTTCACCACTCTGTCCACCTGTGACTCCACTTTCAAGGAGCTATGAACCTGTACCCCGAGATCTCTTTGTTCTGTAACTCTCCCCAACACCCTACCATTAACTGAGTAAGTCCTGCCCTGGTTCAATCGACCAAAATGCATCACCTCACATTTATCTAAATTAAACTCCATCTGCCATTCATCAGCCCACTGGCCCAATTGATCAAGACCCTGTTGCAATTGGAGATAACTTTCTTCACTGTCCACCACACCACCAATCTTGGTGTCATCTGCAAACTTACTAACCATGCCTCCTATATTCTCATCCAAATCATTAATATAAATGACAAATAAATGCAAGATTCTTTAAGGGTTAAACAGGTTAAATATTTGGTCGGTGCTGAGGGAGCGCCGCACTGTGGGTGGGTCAGTGCTGAGGGAGCGCCGCACGTGGGAGGGTCAGTGCTGAGGGAGCGCCGCACTGTGGGAGGGTCGGTGCTGAGGGAGCGCCGCACTGTGGGTGGGTCAGTGCTGAGGGAGCGCCGCACGTGGGAGGATCGGTGCTGAGGGAGCGCCGCACTGTGGGAGGGCCACACTGTGGGAGGGTCAGTGCTGAGGGAGTGCCGCACTGTGGGAGGGTCGGTGCTGAGGGAGCGCCGCACTGTGGGAGGGTCGGTGCTGAGGGAGCCCCGCACTGTGGGAGGGTCGGTGCTGAGGGAGCGCCGCACTGTGGGAGGGTCGGTGCTGAGGGAGCGCCGCACTGTGGGAGGGTCGGTGCTGAGGGAGCCCCGCACTGTGGGAGGGTCGGTGCTGAGGGAGCGCCGCACTGTGGGAGGGTCAGTGCTGAGGGAGCGCCGCACTGTGGGAGGGTCAGTGCTGAGGGAGCGCCGCACTGTGGGAGGGTCAGTGCGGAGGGAGCGCCTCTCTGGCGGGGATGCTGTCTTTCAGAATGAGACATTTAACCGAAAAATCGGCAGGTTGTAGAATCTCCCCGGTGTCCCGGGGCCGATATTTCTCCCTCAAATCAACATCACTAAAAACAGCTGATCCAGGTGGTGATCACATTGCTGTGTGTGGGATCTTGCTGTGTATAAAATGGCTGGTGTGTTTTTTATTGGGAGGGACGGAGTCTCTCAGATTCAGCCCCACTCCCCCAGCCTGTTACACAGGAACAGGAGGCCATTCAGCCCCTCTCCCCCAGCCTGTTACACAGGAGCAGGAGGCCATTCAGCCCCTCTCCCCCAGCCTGTTCCACAGGAACAGGAGGAGGCCATTCAGAGTGAAATAGCCCTCAGCTGTGTGACGTGGAGGTGCCCCAGGTAGCGGTGAGGAACAAGTTATCAGCTGCCTTGGAAACGCCCAGAGCTCACCAGCAAGACATCACAAAGTCCATACGCTGGGCAGAAGCTTCACAAGAGTGACGGGCGGAGGGGAGGGGCCCGGCAAGGGAATGAGTCATTATATTATTCTGCACTCGTCAAAGCAGATTGCTCTGACTGCTAGCAACTCTCCCAGTTATCAATAACACGCACCCAACACTTCCAGATTCTCACCAGGCCACAACACTGAGCAGAACTCAGATACAATCTATTAATCTACAGTCCCCATCAACACCAACTCAGAGCTAACAGACTGTGTGGGACCCCCCGTATCCCAGTGAGAGTCAGTGTGTGTGTGGGACCCGTACCCCAGTGAGAGTCAGTGTGTGTGTGGAACCCGTACCCCAGTGAGAGTCAGTGTGTGTGTGGGACCCGTACCCCAGTGAGAGTCAGTGTGTGTGTGGGACCCCCCGTACCCCAGTGAGAGTCAGTGTGTGTGTGGGACCCGTACCCCAGTGAGAGTCAGTGTGCGTGTGGGACCCGTACCCCAGTGAGAGTCAGTGTGTGTGTGGGACCCGTACCCCAGTGAGAGTCAGTGTGTGTGGGACCCGTACCCCTGTGAGAGTCAGTGTGTGTGTGGGACCCGTACCCCAGTGAGGGTCAGTGTGTGTGTGGGACCTGTACCCCAGTGAGAGTCAGTGTGTGTGTGGGACCCGTACCCCAGTGAGAGTCAGTGTGTGTGTGGGACCCGTACCCCAGTGAGAGTCAGTGTGTGTGTGGGACCCGTACCCCAGTGAGGGTCAGTGTGTGTGGGACCCGTACCCCAGTGAGGGTCAGTGTGTGTGTGGGACCCGTACCCCAGTGAGAGTCAGTGTGTGTGTGGGACCCGTACCCCAGTGAGAGTCAGTGTGTGTGTGGGACCCGTACCCCAGTGAGAGTCAGTGTGTGTGTGGGACCCGTACCCCAGTGAGAGTCAGTGTGTGTGTGGGACCCGTACCCTCCGTCTACGCTTCCCGCTGCCTCGGGGAAAAGCAGCCAGCATAATTAAGGACCCCACGCACCCCGGACATTCTTTCTTCCGCCTTCTTCCATCGGGAAAAAGATACAAAAGTCTGAGGTCCCGTACCGACCGACTCAAGAACAGCTTCTTCCCTGCTGCTGTCAGACTTTTGAATGGACTTAACCTCGTATTAAGTTGATCTTTCTCTACACCCTCGCTGTGACTGTAACACTACATTCTGCACTCTCTCCTTTCCTTCTCTATGAATGGTATGCTTTGTCTGTATAGCGCGCAAGAAACAATACTTTTCACTGCCTGTTAATACGTGTGACAATAATAAATGAAGTGAAATGTTGGTGTTGTTTTGGATGGAGGTTTATTCAGTGTCTGGTGGTTGGGAATTGTGTGGCGCTGGAGGCGGAATGGGACTGCTGTTTGGGCAGATGTTCTGGTGGGGGTGGTGAGATACTGCAATTGGACCGGAGGAGTTAATGAGCACATCCTGTGACAGCATCTGGATAAAGATAACATTCTGCTGGTAAACTGGGCCAAGTGCGCAGTAAACAGAGAAACCCAGACACACAGCTCAGAGTACAGGGAGCTTTACTCTGTATCTAACCCCGTGCTGTACCTGTCCTGGGAGTGTTTGATGGGGGGACAGTGTAGAGGGAGCTTTACTCTGTATCTAACCCCGTGCTGTACCCGTCCTGGGAGTGTTTGATGGGGGACAGTGTAGAGGGAGCTTTACTCTGTATCTAACCCCGTGCTGTACCTGTCCTGGGAGTGTTTGATGGGGACAGTGTAGAGGGAGCTTTACTCTGTATCTAACCCCGTGCTGTCCCTGTCCTGGGAGTGTTTGATGGGGGACAGTGTAGAGGGAGCTTTACTCTGTATCTAACCCCGTGCTGTACCTGTCCTGGGAGTGTTTGATGGGGGGACAGTGTAGAGGGAGCTTTACTCTGTATCTAACCCCGTGCTGTCCCTGTCCTGGGAGTGTTTGATGGGGGGACAGTGTAGAGGGAGCTTTACTCTGTATCTAACCCCGTGCTGTCCCTGTCCTGGGAGTGTTTGATGGGGGGACAGTGTAGAGGGAGCTTTACTCTGTATCTAACCCCGTGCTGTACCTGTCCTGGGAGTGTTTGATGGGGGGACAGTGTAGAGGGAGCTTTACTCTGTATCTAACCCCGTGCTGTACCTGTCCTGGGAGTGTTTGATGGGGGGACAGTGTAGAGGGAGCTTTACTGTGTATCTAACCCCGTGCTGTACCTGTCCTGGGAGTGTTTGATGGGGGGACAGTATAGAGGGAGCTTTACTCTGTATCTAACCCCGTGCTGTACCTGTCCTGGGAGTGTTTGATGGGGGGACAGTGTAGAGGGAGCTTTACTCTGTATCTAACCCTGTGCTGTACCCGTCCTGGGAGTGTTTGATGGGGGGGACAGTGTAGAGGGAGCTTTACTCTGTATCTAACCCCGTGCTGTACCTGTCCTGGGAGTGTTTGATGGGGGGGACAGTGTAGAGGGAGCTTTACTCTGTATCTAACCCCGTGCTGTACCTGTCCTGGGAGTGTTTGATGGGGGGGACAGTGTAGAGGGAGCTTTACTCTGTATCTAACCCCGTGCTGTCCCTGTCCTGGGAGTGTTTGATGGGGGGACAGTGTAGAGGGAGCTTTACTCTGTATCTAACCCCGTGCTGTACCTGTCCTGGGAGTGTCTGATGGGCAATGATGTGGAGATGCCGGCGTTGGACTGGGGTAAACACAGTAAGAAGTCTCACAACGCCAGGTTGGGGTCCGACCAGTTTGTTTGATAGTAAAGCCACCAGCTTTGGGAGACACTGTTCCTTTGTGAGTTGTGACACTCGTGCGTGAGACTCCTGTGTTTGACAGTGAATCAGATCACAGTGTGATGTAAGTGGGGAACCTGTTTGCCTACATGCCAAGCACTGCGTGACTCCCACCTGAGCATTCTTAATCTCAATAATTCTGTGTCCTTATCAAACACACAGATAGAGACTCTGGTTAGGTACCAAACTGTAAACCTAAAGAGTCAATAGAGAGGGAACCAGGTCTCTGGGAAACTCTCTCACCTACCCCAGCGAACAAACAATTATTCCAATCTAATCTAAAACTGAGAATCTACAGCGAGTCTCTGGCCTCAATCCACCGCTCCTTTGCAGTGTACAATTACATTCCGGTCTTCAAGACAAGTTTTCCCTGGAACTTCCCAGTTCAAGCTAATCTCATTCCATCTACAGCACGGCTAATGTACCGGGGTAAACACAGTAAGAAGTCTCACAACGCCAGGTTCAAGTCCAACAAGTTTATTTGGTAACAAATGCCACTAGCTTTCGGAGCGCTGCCCCTTCGTCAGGTGAGTGGGGAGTTCTGATCCTAAACAGGGTATATAAAGGCACAAACTCAATTTACAGAATACTGATCAGAATGCGAGTCTTTACAGCAAATCAAGTCTTAAAGGTACAGACAGTGTGAGTGGAGAGAGGGTTCAGGTATTTTGTAAACTGAGTGTGTCTTTATCTCCCCTGTTTATGATCAGAACTCCCCACTCACCTGACGAAGGGGCAGCGCTCCGAAAGCTAGTGGCATTTGTTACCAAATAAACCTGTTGGACTTGAACCTGGTGTTGTGAGACTTCTTACTGTGTTTACCCCAGACCAACGCCGGAATCTCCACATCATGTACTGGGAAGGCTGGTGCTGAGGGAGCACCGCACTGTGGGAGGGTCGGTGCTGAGGGAGCGCTGCACTGTGGGAGGGTCAGTGCTGAGGGAGCGCTGCACTGTGTGAGGGTCAGTGCTGAGGGAGCGCCGCACTGTGTGAGGGTCAGTGCTGAGGGAGCGCCGCACTGTGGGAGGGTCAGTGCTGAGGGAGCGCCGCACTGTGGGAGGGTCAGTGCTGAGGGAGCGCCGCACTGTGGGAGGGTCAGTGCTGAGGGAGCGCCGCACTGTGGAAGGGTCAGTGCTGAGGGAGCGCCGCACTGTGGGAGGGTCAGTGCTGAGGGAGCGCCGCACTGTGGGAGGGTCGGTGCTGAGGGAGCGCCGCACTGTGGGAGGGTCAGTGCTGAGGGAGCGCCGCACTGTGGGAGGGTCGGTGCTGAGGGAGCGCCGCACTGTGGGAGGGTCGGTGCTGAGGGAGCGCCGCACTGTGGGAGGGTCGGTGCTGAGGGAGCGCCGCACTGTGGGAGGGTCAGTGCTGAGGGAGCGCCGCACTGTCGGGGAGGTGCTGTCTTTCAGGATGAGACATTAAACCGAGGCTCCGTCTGCCCTCTCGGGGTGACCTCTATTGGAAGAAGAGGGGGATTTGGGGTTTCCTGCTGTTTCTCTTTGGGACGTCCCAGCAGGGGTGGGGGAGTGGGGTGGTTGGGAAATCCAATCTCCCTCCCCTCACTCCTGCCCAGACATGTCTCCCCCGTCTCCTCTGAGTGTTCACTGGTCCTGTTCAGGCTGGAGCTGCCGAGGGGGCGATGTTCCTTTAAGAGGAACAGCTGGGTCCATGGGTCAGTGCAGGAGGTCAGCAATCTCCCACACCATTCCCCCCACCCCCCAGACAGCGCGCCAAAACTGCCGGATCCTCCTGCATCTCCCTATCCACCCTCCCCCCTCTCTCTCACAGCCCCCCCTCTCTTTCTCAAACTCTGTCTCACTCCCTCTTTCACAATCCCTCCATCTGTCACACTCAATCCCTCACTCACTCTCTCTCCCTCCGTCTCAATCTCTCCCTCTCTGTCCTTCCCTTTCTCACTCTCACAATCCCTCCCTCTCTGCCTCTCTCTCTGTCCCCCCCTCCGTCTCTCTCTCTGTCCCTCCCTCCCTGTCTCTCTCTCTCTCTCCCTCCCCACCTCCCTGTCTCTCTCTCCCCCCTCCTTGTCTCTCTCTCTCTCTCTGTGTC
This sequence comes from Carcharhinus amblyrhynchos, assembly GCF_965287045.1. Taxonomy (NCBI): domain Eukaryota; kingdom Metazoa; phylum Chordata; class Chondrichthyes; order Carcharhiniformes; family Carcharhinidae; genus Carcharhinus; species Carcharhinus amblyrhynchos. The sequence continues at coordinate 24,106 of NW_027650979.1, forward strand.
CCCCCTCCTTGTCTCTCTCTCTCTCTGTCCCTCCCTCCCTGTCTCCCTCTCTCTCCCCACCTCCCTGTCTCTCTCTCCCCCCCCTTGTCTGTCTCTCTCTCTGTCCCCCCCTTGTCTCTCTCTCTCTGTCCCTCCCTTGTCTCTCTCTCTCTGTCCCTCCCTCCCTGTCTCCCTCTCTCTCCCCACCTCCGTCTCTCTCTCCCCCCCTTGTCTGTCTCTCTGTCCCCCCCTTGTCTCTCTCTCTCTGTCCCTCCCTTGTCTCTCTCTCTCTGTCCCTCCCTCCCTGTCTCCCTCTCTCTCCCCACCTCCGTCTCTCTCTCCCCCCCTTGTCTGTCTCTCTCTCTGTGCCCCCCCTTGTCTCTCTCTCTCTGTCCCTCCCTCTCTCTGTCTCTCTCCCTCCCCCCCTCCATGTCTCTCTCTCTCTCTCTTCCCCCCCTCCCTGTCTCTCTCTCTGTCCCTCCCCCCCTCCCTGTCTCTCTCTCTGTCCCTCCCCCCCTCCCTGTCTCTCTCTCTCTCTGTCTGTCCCACCACCCCCCCCCGTCTCTCTCTCTCTTTCTCTCTGTCCCTCCCTCCCCCAACTCCTAATAGAAGAAAGCTTACACTCCCCCGGGTCACAGTTTCGCAGCCCCCCCCCCCTGTCCAGTCCAGAGGGAGCCCCACACCCCAGCTCCCTTGAACGCCTATGTCCTTTTTTAGGCGTAATTCAGAGACACAAACACAGCTCACAGAGAGAGCAGACAAAGTCCATTCCTCTCCTTGCCTACAATGGTAGGGACAGCAACTCCTTCTGCTTCTAGTCCCGCTCTGTGTGTGTGTGTGTGTGTGTGTGTGTGTGTGTTGTGGGGGGGGGGGGGGGTGTTGTGGGGGGGAGGAACTCCTTTCACAAAGCAGGACCTGACTCAGAAAGAACCACTTTCACCTCCCCAGTTCCTGATCTCAGCCCCAAGTCAGTTTCTAGGAGTGAAATTTGACTTGCCCAGGGTGGGGGAGGGAGGGAGGGAGGGAGGGAGCCACATTGCGCCAAAACTTCCAAAACTTTTCCAAAACTTTTTTGTCAAACTTTTCCAAAACTTTTTTGTCAAACTTTTCCAAAACTTTTTTGTCAAACTTTTCCAGAAACTTGGGTGTCAACTCACACCTGTCGGGCGTAGGGAAGGGGGGCCAAGCCCCCCCCCTCCCCCTCTCACTCCCCCTCTCCCTCACTCACCTCCTCCCACCTGATGAACTTGCTGCCTTTCTTCAAAGTTTCGTGAACAATCACAGGCTTCAGTTGCAGAGCGTGAACCCCAGGACGAGCTCCAGCCATCGTAACGTTTTAAATATCCCTGGGAGGCAGGAAACCCCCTCCTCCTCCTCCTCCCCCCTCCAGGGCTGCCCCTCTCCCTCGATCCCCTCCAACACAGGGAGAGACAGGGAGGCCAGAACCCTCTATGATCCTCGGTGGAGAGAGCTCTCCCTCGGCATACCCTGGTTCCTCCGACTCACTCACTCACTGTACATACAGAGTTCAAACTCCACCCTCACCGCTTTAAAGGGGCAGGACAATCCAGCTCCCAGTGCCTCTCTGATTTCACCCCCCCACCCCGTCCCCACACACACACACACACACACAGACTCTCTCTCCCTCACAGTCCCCCCCCTCTCTCTCACAGTCCCCCCTCTCTCACAGTTGCCCCCCACTCACTCTCTCACAATCCCCCCCTCTCTCTCTCACAATCCCCCCCCTCACAATCCCCCCCCTCTCTCTCTCACAGTTGCCCCCCACTCACTCTCTCACAGTTGCCCCCCACTCACTCTCTCACAATCTGCCCCCCCCTCACAATCCCCCCCCTCTCTCTCACAATTCCCCCCTCTCTCTCACAATCCCCCCCTCTCTCTCACAATTCCCCCCCCCCTCACAATCCCCCCCCTCTCTCTCACAATTCCCCCTCTCTCTCTCTCTCACAGTACCCACCCCCACTCTCTCTCCCTCTCACACAATCCCCCCTCCCTCCCTCTCACACAATCCCCTCTTCTCCTCAATCCTTCCCTCTCTCTCTCACACATATTCCCTCCTCTCTCTCTGACTCACTCTCTCTTTTCTCCCTCAATCCCCCCTCTCTCTCACAATCCGCCACTCTCCCCCACTCTCTCTCTCTCTCACAATCCAAATCTTGGTGTTGAGGGAGCACCGCACTGTAGGAGGGTCCGTGCTGAGGGAGCACCGCACTGTCGGGGAGGTGCTGTCTTCCAGGATGAGACATTAAACTGAGGCTGTGTCTGCCCTCTCGGGGTGGGTGGAAAGATCCCACAGCCGCTATTGGCAGCAGAGGTGTGTGTGTGTGTGTTGTTGTGTCTGTGTGTGCATGCGTGTATTGTTGTGTGTGTGCGTGTATTGTTGTGTCTGTGTTGGGTGTGTTGTTGTGTCTGTGCGTGTGTCTGTGCGTGTGTTGTGTCTGTGCGTGTGTTGTGTCTGTGCGTGTGTTGTGTCTGTGCGTGTGTCTGTGCGTGTATTGTTGTGTCTGTGTGTGGGTGTATTGTTGTGTGTGTTGTGTGTATGTGTTGTTGTGTCTCTGCATGTGTTGTGTCTGTGTGTTTGTGTTGTGTGTTTGTGTTGTGTGTTTGTGTTGTGTGCGCGTGTGTGTGTTGTGTGATGTGATGTGTGTGTGCGTGTGTGTGTTGTGTCTGTGTTGTTGTTGTGTCTTGTGGTGTGTGTGTGTTTGTGTTGTGTGTGTGTGTGTCGTGTGTGCTGTGCTGTGGTGCGTGTGTGTTGTGGTGTGTGTGTTGTGTCTGTGTGTGTGTGTATTATTGTGTGTGTATTGTTGTGTGTGTATTGTTGTGTCTGTGTTGTATGTGTGTTGTTGTGTCTGTCTGTGTGTTGTGTGTGTGTGTGTGCTGTGGTGGGGTTTGTGTGCGCTGTGGTGTGTGTGTGTGTGTGGTGTGTGTGTGTTGCCGTGTGGTGTGTGTGTTGTGTGTGTGTGTGTGTTGTGTGGTGTGTGTGTGTGTTGCCGTGTGGTGTGTGTGTTGTCGTGTGTGTGTTGTGCTGATGTGGGGACAGAGCTCTGTGAGTTGTGTATATCTCTCTCTTGTTGATGTGTTTGTCAGGATCAGTCTGAACTTGTTGTAGTGATCACTCAGCTGGTGTGTGCTGCTCCCACCCCAGGGACAGGTCTCAGCCTGTCCACCCCGACCTCCCACACTGCCTCTCTCAACGCCAGCAAGATCACTCCAACCTGCATTCACCTAGCGCCTGCTACACAGTAAATCGACCACAAGGGGCGTCGCTGGGTTCAGACAGAATCTGACCCAGACACACACTGCCATCAGGGGGAGGGGAACGAAAGCTCGGCAAAGACAGGGCAGATTAAAGGAGAGAGAGAGAGACTGAGATAGATACCGGGGGGGGGGGGGGGGGCGAGAGGGAAGGGGAGGGCGAGAGGGGAGGGGGGGAGGGCGAGAGGGGAGGGGGGGGGGCGAGAGGGGAGGGGGGGGCGAGAGGGGAGGGGGGCGGGCGAGAGGGGAGGGGAGGGGGGGGCGGGCGAGAGGGGAGGGAGGGGGGGGCGGGCGAGAGGGGAGGGGAGGGGGGGGCGGGCGAGAGGGGAGGGGAGGGGGGGCGGGCGAGAGGGGAGGGAGGGGGGGCGGGCGAGAGGGGAGGGGAGGGGGGGCGGGCGAGAGGGGAGGGGAGGGGGGGGCGGGCGGAGAGGGGAGGGGAGGGGAGGGGAGGGGGGGCGGGCGAGGAGGGGAGGGGGGGCGGGCGAGAGGGGAGGGGGGGCGGGCGAGAGGGAAGGGGAGGGGGCGAGAGGGAAGGGAGGGGGGAGCGAGAGGGAAGGGAGGGGGGAGCGAGAGGGAAGGGAGGGGGGAGCGAGAGGGTAGGGGGAGCGAGAGGGTAGGGGGGGCGAGAGGGGAGGGGGGCGAGAGGGGAGGGGGGGCGAGAGGGAGGGAGGGGGGAGCGAGAGGAAAGGGGGGGTGAGGGGGAGGGGGGTGAGAGGGGAGGGGGGGTGAGAGGGGAGGGGGGTGAGAGGGGAGGTGGGTGAGAGGGGAGGGGGGCGAGAGGGGGGGGGGCGAGAGGGGAGGGAGGGGGGTGAGAGGGGAGGGGGGGGCGAGAGGGGAGGGAGGGGGGCGAGAGGGGAGGGAGGGGGGCGAGAGGGGAGGGAGGGGGGAGCGAGAGGGGAGGGGGGGTGAGAGGGGAGGGGGGGTGAGAGGGGAGGGGGGTAGCGAGAGGGAAGGGTGGGGGGGCGAGAGGGAAGGGGGGGCGAGAGGGGAGGGAGGGGGGGCGAGAGGGGAGGGAGGGGGGGCGAGAGGGGAGGGAGGGGGAGCGAGAGGGGAGGGGGGGCGAGAGGGAAGGGAGGGGGGGTGAGAGGGGAGGGGGGGCGAGAGGGAAGGGGGGTGAGAGGGAAGGGAGGGGGGGCAAGAGGGAAGGGAGGGGGGAGCGAGAGGGGAGGGGAGCGAGAGGGGAGGGGGAGCGAGAGGGGAGGGGGAGCGAGAGGGGAGGGGGGCGAGAGGGGAGGGGGGGCGAGAGGGGAGGGGGGCGAGAGGGGGAGGGGGGCGAGAGGGGAGGGGGGGCGAGAGGGGAGGGGGGGCGAGAGGGGAGGGGGGCGAGAGGGGAGGGGGGCGAGAGGGGAGGGGGGGCGAGAGGGGAGGGGGGGCGAGAGGGGAGGGGGGGCGAGAGGGAGGGGGGCGAGAGGGGAGGGGGGGCGAGAGGGAGTGGGGGCGAGAGGGGAGGGGGGCGAGAGGGGAGGGGGGCGAGAGGGGAGGGGGGGCGAGAGGGGAGGGGGGGCGAGAGGGGAGGGGGGGCGAGAGGGGAGGGGGGGCGAGAGAGGAAGGGGGGGCGAGAGGTGAGGGGGGCGAGAGGGGAGGGGGGGCGAGAGGGGAGGGGGGGCGAGAGGGAGGGGGGGCGAGAGGGGAGGGGGGGGCGAGAGGGGAGGGGAGGGGGGGGCGAGAGGGGAGGGGAGGGGGGCGAGAGGGGAGGGGGGGGCGAGAGGGGAGGGGGGGCGAGAGGGGAGGGGGGCGAGAGGGGAGGGGGGCGAGAGGGGAGGGGGAGCGAGAGGGGAGGGGGAGCGAGAGGGGAGGGGGGCGAGAGGGGAGGGGGGGCGAGAGGGGGGGGGGGCGAGAGGGGAGGGGAGGGGGGCGAGAGGGAAGGGAGGGGGGGTGGGGGGGGCGAGAGGGAAGGGAGGGGGGGTGGGGGGGGCGAGAGGGAAGGGAGGGGGGGTGGGGGGGCGAGAGGGAAGGGAGGGGGGGTGGGGGGGGCGAGAGGGGAGGGGGGGGCGAGAGGGGAGGGGGTGGGGGGCGAAGGGGGAGCGAGAGGGAAGGGGGGGATGAGGGGGAAGGGTGGGGGAGGAGGAGGGGGGATGGGGAGGGGGGATGGGGAGGGGAGGGGTGGGATGGGGAGGGGGGAGGGGGGATGGGGAGGGGGGGAAGGGGAGGGGGGAGGGGGGATGGGGAGGGGGGAGGGGGGATGGGGAGGGGGGAGGGGGGATGGGGAGGGGGGAGGGGGGGATGGGAGGGGGAGGGGGGAGGGGGGGGAGGGGGGGAAGGGGAGGGGGGAGAGGAGGAGGGGATGAAGGGGGTGGGAGGAAGGGGGATGTGGTGGGGGGGAGTGTGAGGGAGGAGGGGAGTTGGGACCCTCAGGGAGGGATTGGAGGGGAGGTGGAGGTGGAACCCTCCTTCCCCCCCCCCCCAGGGCTGTGCACGGAGGGGTTCTATCTCCTACTCTTCCCCGGGGAGAGGTGGGGGGGGACGGGAACCGGGGATCGGAGAGTGGGGAACGAGGGTCTCAGTCTTCCCGATGTTGGGGGGCAGGAAATGTCCGGGTTCCGGGATCCGGGAATTTGCAGGATTGTACTGGGAGCTGTAATTGGGGACAATGCCTGAGGGGGGG
>NW_027650980.1:0-29925 GCF_965287045.1 Carcharhinus amblyrhynchos
GGGCCCAGGGCGTTGCAGGGGGGCGGTTGGGGGAGGGAGGGAGGGGGCCCGGGGATTGAGGTGGGGGGATCCCGGGCGTTGGGGGTGGGGAGGGTGGGGGGATCCCGGGCGTTGGGGTGGGGAGGGAGGGGGGATCCCGGGCTTTGGGGGGAGGGGGGGGATCCCGGGCTTTGGGGGAGGGGGGAGGGGGGAGGGGGGGAGGGGGGAGGGGGGGAGGGGGGGGGAGGGGGGGAGGGGATCCCGGGCTTGGGGGGAGGGGGGGAGGGAGGGAGGGGATCCCGGGCTTTGGGGGAGGGGGGGATGGGGGGGAAGCGGGGGGAGGGGATCCCGGGCTTTGGGGTGGGGGGTGGTCGGAAGCGGGAGGAGAATGGAAGAGGGGAACTGGGAGGGGAGAGGGAAAGGGGGCACCCCAGAGTGGGAGGAAGACTGGCAGGAGGAAGGGAGAGAGAGAGAGAGGGAGCTGGGGGTGGAGAGAGAGGGGGAGCCGTGCTTTGTGGGGACGGGGAACGAGAGGCAGGGGTGAGGGAAGGGGAGTTGGGGTCATCCAAAGGAGTAAAAGGGACAATCTGAGGGGTGGAGGGAGGGGCCAACTTGGAGGGGGGGGAGACGGATGGGGGAGGAGGAGTGGGGAGGGAGGAGGGAACAAATCGGAGAGCCGGGGTGGGAGGGGGAGAATCAGAGAGCCGGGGTGGGAGGGGGAGAATCGGAGAGCCGGGGTGGGAGGGGGAGAATCGGAGAAGGGGAGGAGGAGGTAAAGGATAAATGTGACGGTGGCAGTAAATGCGAGGGGGAGAGGGCAAATTGGACAGGGGAAAGCGAGACCCTGGGGTTCTCCAAAGGGGTAAAAGGGAGAATGAGGGGGAGGGGGTGTATATGAGGGGGAGGGGAGGGGGTGTATATGAGGGGGGAGGGGAGGGGGTGTATATGAGGGGGGAGGGGAGGGGGTGTATATGAGGGGGGAGGGGAGGGGGTGTATATGAGGGGGGAGGGGAGGGGGTGTATATGAGGGGGGAGGGGAGGGGGTGTATATGAGGGGGGAGGGGAGGGGGTGTATATGAGGGGGGAGGGGAGGGGGTGTATATGAGGGGGAGGGGAGGGGGTGTATATGAGGGGGGAGGGGAGGGGGTGTATATGAGGGGGGAGGGGAGGGGGTGTATATGAGGGGGGAGGGGAGGGGGTGTATATGAGGGGGGAGGGGAGGGGGTGTATATGAGGGGGGAGGGGAGGGGGTGTATATGAGGGGGGAGGGGAGGGGGGTGTATATGAGGGGGGAGGGGAGGGGGTGTATATGAGGGGGGAGGGGAGGGGGTGTATATGAGGGGGGAGGGGAGGGGGTGTATATGAGGGGGGAGGGGGAGGGGGTGTATATGAGGGGGGAGGGGAGGGGGTGTATATGAGGGGGGAGGGGAGGGGGTGTATATGAGGGGGGAGGGAGGGGGTGTATATGAGGGGGGAGGGGAGGGGGTGTATATGAGGGGGGAGGGGAGGGGGTGTATATGAGGGGGGAGGGGAGGGGGTGTATATGAGGGGGGAGGGGAGGGGGTATATATGAGGGGGGAGGGGAGGGGGTATATATGAGGGGGGAGGGGAGGGGGTATATATGAGGGGGGAGGGGAGGGGGTATATATGAGGGGGAGGGGAGGGGGTATATATGAGGGGGGGGAGGGGGTATATATGAGGGGGGAGGGGAGGGGGTATATATGAGGGAGAGGGGAGGGGGTATATATGAGGGGAGAGGGGGAGGGGGTATATATGAGGGGAGAGGGGAGGGGTATATATGAGGGGAGAGGGGAGGGGGTATATATGAGGGGAGAGGGAGGGGGTATATATGAGGGGAGAGGGGAGGGGGTATATATGAGGGGAGGAGGGGGGGGTATATATGAGGGGAGAGGGGAGGGGGTATATATGAGGGGGAGGGGAGGGGGTATATATGAGGGGAGAGGGGAGGGGGTATATATGAGGGGAGAGGGGAGGGGGTATATATGAGGGGAGAGGGGAGGGGGTATATATGAGGGGAGAGGGGAGGGGGTATATATGAGGGGAGAGGGGAGGGGGTATATAATGAGGGGAGAGGGGAGGGGGTATATATGAGGGGAGAGGGGAGGGGGTATATATGAGGGGAGAGGGGGGAGGGGGTATATATGGGGGGGAGAGGGGTTATATGAGGGGAGAGGGGAGGGGTATATATGAGGGGAGAGGGGGGGGGGTATATATGAGGGGAGAGGGGAGGGGGTATATATGGAGGGGAGAGGGTATATATGAGGGGAGAGGGGAGGGGGTATATATGAGGGGGGGGAGGGGGGGTATATATGAGGGGGGAGGGAGGGGTATATATGAGGGGGGAGGGGAGGGGTGTATATGAGGGGGGAGGGGAGGGTGTATATGAGGGGGGAGGGGGAGGGGTGTATATGAGGGGGGAGGGGGAGGGGGTGTATATGAGGGGGGAGGGGAGGGGGTGTATATGAGGGGGAGGGGAGGGGGTGTATATGAGGGGGAGGGGAGGGGGTGTATATGAGGGGGGAGGGGAGGGGGTGTATATGAGGGGGGAGGGGAGGGGGTATATGAGGGGGGAGGGGAGGGGGTGTATATGAGGGGAGGGGAGGGGGTGTATATGAGGGGGGAGGGGAGGGGGTATATATGAGGGGGGAGGGGAGGGGTATATATGAGGGGGGAGGGGAGGGGGTATATATGAGGGGGGAGGGGAGGGGGTATATATGAGGGGGGAGGGGAGGGGGTATATATGAGGGGGGAGGGGAGGGGGTATATATGAGGGGGGAGGGAGGGGGTATATATGAGGGGGGAGGGGGGGTATATATGAGGGGGGAGGGGAGGGGGTATATATGAGGGGGGAGGGGAGGGGGTATATATGAGGGGGGAGGGGAGGGGGCAAATTGGACAGTTAATTGGTGGAAGGGGATAAGTTGGCAGAGGGGGTAATATTGGGGGGTCAAATTTTAATCAAATACAACAACAAAACCCCCTCTTCTTCCTCCTCCCCATCCCTCCCTCTTCCCCCCTTCCCTCCCCCATTCCCCCCACCTCCTCCTCTCCCCCAACTCCATTCCCCCCCACCACCTCCTCTCCCTAAACAAAACAAGCTTCCAGACCCATCAATACCCACCTGTTTCCCACCCCCCCCCCACCCCCCCACTGCTCCCTCCCAAACTATAATCGAGCCCCAGGCTTCAGGGCTGAGGGCTAGGCCTCAAAATACAACAACAACCACCAGCAGCAGCACTTTCCCTGCCTTGCTTGTTCCACCTACAACATCCCCCCCTACTTTTTCCCCTCCCTCCCACACAAAATTATATATGATATAAAACTCAACAACTGCCCCCCCCCCCTTTAAATATTGATTAAACTACCCCCCCCAACTTTAATCTCTAAAGAGAAATTTAAAGCATTAAAATAGTCTAATCCCCACAGGGAAGGGGGAAAAGGGGCTATTGGAAGGTGGTTGAGTTGTTGTTGTATTTTTTGGTGGTGGGGGGCAGTTTAAAGCAGGGTTGTTGTTGTTGTTGTTGTTGCCCCACACACACACACAGGCAGCTTCCCCCTGCCTGAGGCCGGGGGCTGCGTCCACCCCACCCCCAGGCTTTGGGGCCTAGTCGGGAAGACAATAAGAGGGACACACCAAACTTTACCTTGCTGCTCAGTCCACACTCACTGCAACTCCAACACAAACACCCTTCCCCCCCCCACTGCTGCTGCTTGCTGCTGCTGCTGGCGGCCCTGGGACCCGACTTCCGCCTGACCCCCCTCACGTGACATCCCGCTTCCTCCGCACCTTCCCCCCCCGCCGCCGCCGCCTCAGTCCTCACATCCGGATCCGCTTTCCAACACCCAGGCCTAACTCACAGTCAGAGCCCGACTTCCGCCCCTCCCCCGCGCACCCACATCCGCCCCGCACCCGCACATCACTTCCGCTCCTCCTGCGGCCCTGCCAACCCATTTCCGGTTCTCTCTCGCCACCGCCCGCCCCCTGCCCCGCTCTCGGCCCCACCACCAAGACAACAACACAGCCGACATCCGCCCCGCACTTCGCGTCACTTCCGTTCCTCCGGCCGTACCAACCCAGTTCCGCCGATCTCTCGCCCTCCCTCTCCCACGGCTGTCACATGGTCACTGCCCCTCTCCCGGCCCCCTGCCACCAACACAGCCCACATCCGCCCCGCACGATGCCGCCACGCTTCCACTCCCCCGACTTCCGCCTTCCACCTCCCGTCCGACATTTTGATTTTCCCCTGACCGCCCCTCCCCCCCTCACACACACACATTAACCCTAGACCTTATTATTAACTTTTATCTTTATTATGATTCAGTTTCCTCTTATTATTCATTTTTTCTCTATTAATAACTCTATTATTCAGTATTTTATCTTTATTATTGAATCTTTTATTATTCACTTTTAATTATTGAATCTTTTTACTCACTATTTTTTCTTATTATCTTTTTCTAATTGACATTTTATTATTTATTGTTAACACTTATTATTCACTATTTTTTCTTATTAACTTTTTCCAATTCACTATTTATTATTAACTCATTATTCACTATCCTTTAACTTTTTCTTCACTGTGTTCCCTTTATTTAACATTTCTCCTTTATCACTCTTCAATCCCCTTTATCATTCACTTTCTTTATCACTCTTCAATCCCCTTTATCATTCACTTTCTTTATCACTCTTCAATCCCCTTTATCATTCACTTTCTTTATCACTCTTCAATCCCCTTTATCATTCACTTTCTTTATCACTCTTCAATCCCCTTTATCATTCACTTTCTTTATCACTCTTCAATCCCCTTTATCATTTACTTTCTTTATCACTCTTCAATCCCCTTTATCATTCACTTTCTTTATCACTCTTCAATCCCCTTTATCATTCACTTTCTTTATCACTTTTCAATCCCCTTTATCATTCACTTTCTTTATAACTCTTCAATCCCCTTTATTGTTAACTTTATCACTCTTCAATCCCCTTTATCATTCACTTTCTTTACCACTCTTCAATCCCCTTTATCATTCACTTTCTTTATCACTTTTCAATCCCCTTTATCATTCACTTTCTTTATAACTCTTCAATCCCCTTTACTGTTAACTTTACCACTCTTCAATCCCCTTTATTGTTAACTTTATCACTCTTCAATCCCCTTTATTGTTAACTTTATCACCCTTCAATCCCCTTTACTGTTAACTTTACCACTCTTCAATCCCCTTTATTGTTAACTTTATCACTCTTCAATCCCCTTTATCATTCACTTTCTTTATCACTCTTCAATCCCCTTTATCATTCACTTTCTTTATCACTCTTCAATCCCCTTTATCGTTAACTTTATCAGTCTTCAATCCCCTTCATCGTTAACTTTCTTTATCACTCTTCAATCTTCTCTATCATTCACTTTTTTCTGCATTAACTCCTTTCCCTTATTCTTGTTTTTTTATTATTTACGCTTTCTTTACCGTTAATGCTTTTCCTTTATTATTGACTCTCGTTATTAACACTCATTAACTCATTCTGAAGTCTCATTATTATTAACACTCATTAACATGTTATTACTAACACATTATTAATGTAAATTACTCATTATTATTAACACTTCATGAACTCTCAAAATTAACATTTTATTAACACTAACTCTCGTTATTCGTAACATTATTATTAACTCATTATCGACCCTTTGTTATAATCTCATTATTAATACTTTATTATTAACTCATTATTGACTCTTATTATGAACACTCATTATTAACTCATTATTAACACGCATGATTAACTCCATTATTATTAATTCTGTTATTATTAACACTCATTACTAATTCCATTATTATTAACACTCATCACTAATCCTATTTTTAACACTCATTATTATTAACTCCATTATTATTAACACTTATTATTAACACATTATTTAACTCCATTATTATTAACACTATTATTAACTCCATTATTATTAACACTCATTAGTAACACTCGTTATTGTTAACTTCGTTACTATTAACACTCATTATTAACACTCATTATTAGCACTCATTATTAACTCCGTTATTATTAACACGCGTTATTGTTAACACTCGTTATTAACTCATTATTAACACTCGTTATTACTAACTTATTATTAATACTTGTTATGATTAACTCCGTTTTTATTAACACTTGTTATTATTAGTTCCGTTATTGTTAATACTTGATATGATTAACTCCATTATTATTGACATTATTAACTCCGTTATTATTAACACTCATTATTAACTCATTATTAATACTTGTTATGATTAAATCCGTTATTATTAATACTTGTTATGATTATCTCCGTTATTATTAACTCCGTTGTTATTAATTCCATTATTAACACTCGTTATTATTAACACTTGTTATTAATACTCCGTTATTATTAACTCCATTATTATTAACACTCGTTATTATTAACACTCGTTATTAACAACACTCGTTATTAACTCTTATTATTAATACTCCATTATTATTAACACTCATTATTAACACTCGTTATTAATACTCCATTATTATTAACACTCGTTATTAACTCTTATTATTAATACTCCATTATTATTAATACTCATTATTAACACTGGTTATTAATACTCCATTATTATTAACTCCGTTATTATTAACACTCGTTATTATTAACAGTCGTTATTAACTCATTATTAACACTCCGTTATTATTAACTCCATTATTATTAACACTCATTATTATTAACACTCGTTATTAATTATTATTAACACTGTTATTATTAATTCCGTTATTATTAACTCATTATTAACACTAGTTATTATTAACACTTGTTATTATTAACTCGTTATTATTAACTCTTGTTATTATTAACTCCGTTATTATTAACACATTATTAACTCCATTATTATTAACTGTGTTATTATTACACTCCGTTATTATTAACTCCGTTATAATTAACACTCGTTATTATTAACTCATTATTAACATTAGTTATTATTAACACTTGTTATTATTAACTCGTTATTATTAACTCCCGTTATTATTAACTCCATTATTATTAACACTTGTTATTATTAACTCGTTATTATTAACTCCCGTTATTAACTCCATTATTATTAACACTTGTTATTATTAACTCCGTTATTATTAACTGTTATTATTAACACTCGTTATTATTAACTCTTATTATTAGCTCCGTTATTATTAACACTCATTATTAACTCTTATTATTAACACTTATTATTAACTCCGTTATTATTAACACTTATTATTAACTCCGTTATTATTAACACTCCATTATTATTAACACTCGTTATTATTAACTCCGCTATTAACCGTTATTATTAACTGTTATTATTAACACTCGTTATTATTAACACTCGTTACTATTAACTCCGTTATTATTAATACTCGTTATTAATGACACTCGTTATTATTAATTCGTTATTATTAACTCCGTTATTATTAACACTCGTCATTATTAATTCCGTGATTATTAACTCGTTACTATTAACTCCGTTATTATTAACACTCGTTATTAATGACACTCGTTATTATTAATTCGTTATTATTAACTCCGTTATTATTAACACTCGTCATTATTAATTCCATTATTATTAACTCGTTACTATTAACTCCGTTATTATTAACACTCGTTATTATTGACACTTATTATTAACTCCGTTATTATTAATTCGTTATTATTAACTCTTATTATTAACACTCGTCATTATTAATTCCGTTATTATTAACTCGTTACTATTAACTCCGTTATTATTAACACTCGTTATTATTGACACATTATTAACTCCGTTATTATTAATTCGTTATTAACTCCGTTATTATTAATTCGTTATTAACTCTGTTATTATTAACTCTTATTATTAATACTCCGTTATTATTAACTCCGTTATTATAACACTCGTTATTAACACTCATTATTATTAACACTCGTTATTATTAACACTCGTTATTAACTCCGTTATTATTAACTCTGTTATTATTAACACTCGTTATTATTAACAGTCGTTATTATTAACACTCGTTATATTAACAGTCGTTATTATTAACACTCGTTATATTAACAGTCGTTATTATTAACACTCGTTATTAACTCCATTATTATTAACACTCGTTATTATTAACTCCGTTATTAACACTCGTTATTATTAACACTCATTATTAACTCCGTTATTAATTCCGTTATTATTAACACTCGTTATTAACTCCGTTATTATTAACATTCATTATTATTAACACTCATTATTAACTCCGTTAATATTAACACTCGTTATTAACTCCGTTATTATTAACACTCGTTATTATTAACACTCGTTATTAACTCCGTTATTATTAACACTCGTTATTATTAACACTCATTATTAACTCTGTTATTATTAACACTCATTATTAACACTCGTTATTATTAACTCTGTTATTATTAACACTCATTATTATGAACACTCGTTATTAACTCCGTTATTATGAACACTCGTTATTATTAACTCTCGTTATTATTAACACTTGTTATTATTAACACTCGTTATTATTAACTCCGTTATTATTAACACTTATTATTAACTCCGTTATTAACACTCGTTATTATTAACTCCATTATTATTAACCCTCGTTACTATTAACACTCGTTATTAACTCCGTTATTATTAACACTCGTTATTAACTCCGTTATTATTAACACTCGTTATTAACTCCGTTATTATTAACACTCGTTACTATTGACTCCGTTATTATTAACTCCATTATTATTAACACTTGTTATTATTAACTCCGTTATTATTAACACTCGTTATTTATTAACACTCGTTACTATTAACTCTGTTATTATTAACACTCCGTTATTATTAACACTCATTACTATTAACTCCATTATTATTAACACTCGTTATTTATTAACACTCGTTACTATTAACTCCGTTATTATTAACACTCCGTTATTATTAACACTCATTACTATTAACTCCATTATTATTAACACTCGTTATTATTAACACTCGTTATTATTAACTCTTATTATTAATACTCCGTTATTATTAACACTCGTCGTTATTAACTCCGTTATTATTAACTCCGTTATTATTAACACTCGTTATTGTTAACTCCGTTATTGTTAACTCCGTTATTGTTAACACTCGTTATTATTAACTCCGTTATTGTTAACACTCGTTACTATTAACTCCGTTATTATTAACACTTATTATTAATACTCCGTTATTATTTACTGTTATTATTAATACTCCGTTATTATTAACACTCGTTATTATTAACTCCGTTATTGTTAACACTCGTTAATTATTAACACTCCGTTGTTATTAACTCTCCGATATTATTAACTGTTATTATTAATACTCATTGTTATTAACTCCGTTATTGTTAACACTCGTTACTATTAACTCTGTTATTATTAACTCCGTTATTATTAACACTCCATTATTATTAACACTCGTTGTTATTAACTCCGTTATTATTAACACTATTATTAACTCCGTTATTGTTAACACTCGTTACTATTAACTCCGTTATTATTAACACTCATTATTATTAACACTTGTTATTATTAACTCCGTTACTATTAACTCCGTTATCATTAACACTCGTTATTATTAACTCTCATTACTATTAACTCCATTACTATTAACTCCGTTATTATTAACACATTATTATTAACACTCGTTATTATTAACTCCGCTACTATTAACTCCGTTATCATTAACACTCGTTATTATTAACTCCCTTATTATTAACACTCGTTATTATTAACTCCGTTATTGTTAACACTCGTTGTTATTAACTCTCGTTGTTATTACTTATCATTACATGTGCTGGTTTCGGGTGGATTGGCCGTGCTAAATTCTCTCTCACTGCAGCCGAACAGGAGTGTGGTGACTAGGGGATTTGAACAGTAACTTCATTGGAATGTTAATGTAAGCCGACTTGTGACAAATATATAAACTTTATGCTGGGGGGTTACAGATAGCGTGAAATGAACCCAAGATCCCGGTCGTGGCCGTCCTCATGGGTGGCTATCAGTTTCTGCTTGGTGATTCTGCATGATGTCTTGAAAGCCGCATTGGAGAATGCTTAGCCAAAGATCGGTCGCTGAATGCCTCCAAACTGCAGAAACATTCCCCGACTGGAAGAGTACATTCCTGCCTGGTGATTGCCGAATGGTGTTCATGCATCCATTGTCAATAACGCATACACTACGACAACTGATGAACTCACGGCACCACGGACCCGGGTTCGATTCCCGGCCTCGGGTCACTGTCTGTGCAGAGTCTGAACATTCTCCCCATATCTGCGTGGGTTTCCTCCAGGAGCTCAGGTTTCCTCCAAAACTCGTGCTGGTTAAGTGGAATGGCCATACTAAATTACCCCTTAGTGTCCAAAGATGGGCATTTACGTGGATTGGCCATGCTAAATTTACCTCAGTGTCCAACGAACTGTGGGTTAGGTGGATTGGCCATGCTAAATTGCCCCTTAGTGTCCAAAGATGTGCAGGTTAGGGGGATTGGCCATGCTAAATTGTCCCTTAGTGTCCAAAGATGTGTAGGTTAGGGTGGATTGGCCATGCTAAATTGTCCCTTAGTGTCCAAAGATGTGTAGGTTAGGGTGGATTGGCCATGCTAAATTGTCCCTTAGTGTCCAAAGATGTGTAGGTTAGGGTGGATTGGCCATGCTAAATTGTCCCTTAGTGTCCAAAGATGTGTAGGTTAGGGGGGATTGGCCATGCTAAATTGTCCCTTAGTGTCCAAAGATGTGTAGGTTAGGGTGGATTGGCCATGCTAAATTGTCCCTTAGTGTCCAAAGATGTGTAGGTTAGGGTGGATTGGCCATGCTAAATTGTCCCTTAGTGTCCAAAGATGTGTAGGTTAGGGTGGATTGGCCATGCTAAATTGTCCCTTAGTGTCCAAAGATGTGTAGGTTAGGGGGATTGGCCATCCTAAATTGTCCCTTAGTGTCCAAAGATGTGTAGGTTAGGGTGGATTGGCCATGCTAAATTGTCCCTTAGTGTCCAAAGATGTGTAGGTTAGGTGGATTGGCCATGCTAAATTGTCCATTAGTGTCCAAAGATGTGCAGGTTAGGGTGGATTGGCCATCCTAAATTGTCCCTTAGTGTCCAAAGATGTGTAGGTTAGGGTGGATTGGCCATGCTAAATTGTCCCTTAGTGTCCAAAGATGTGTAGGTTAGGTGGATTGGCCATGCTAAATTGTCCATTAGTGTCCAAAGATGTGTAGGTTAGGGTGGATTGGCCATGCTAAATTGTCCCTTAGTGTCCAAAGATGTGTAGGTTAGGTGGATTGGCCGTGCTAAATTGCCCCTTAGTGTCCAAAGATGTGTAGGTTAGGTGGATTGGCCATGCTAAATTGTCCCTTAGTGTCCAAAGATGTGTAGGTTAGGTGGATTGGCCATGCTAAATTGTCCCCTTAGTGTCCAAAGATGTGCAGGTTAGGGTGGATTGGCCATGCTAAATTGTCCCTTAGTGTCCAAAGATGTGCGGGTTAGGTGGATTGGCCATGCTAAATTGTCCCTTAGTGTCCAAAGATGTGCAGGTTAGGTACCTCTTTTTGAATACCAACCAAATAAACCAACTCAAATTAACTTAGGGGTAAAGTAAAAGGGGCAGATCCCCGAAAGGAGGGGGAGCAGCTCGAAAACAGATCAGGAGCACAAAGAAAACTTAAAACATCAAATCATAATGTGATTATTGGGGTCAATAATGCACCCCAGCCCCCTGCGGTGCCCAACGGGCGCGGAAGGCGTCAACTGCGCCCGAGGACACCGCGTGCTCCCTCTCCAGGGACCCCTGGCCATGAACGTAGCCACGGTAGAGGGGCAGACAGTCGGGATGGACAACCCCGTCGATCGCCCGCTGCCTGGACCTGTTAATGGCGAATTTCGCCAGGCCCAGGAGCAGGTTGACGAGGAGGTCGCCATCCCAACCCTCCCCTCTCCTCACCGGGTGTCTGTAGATCAGGAGCGTGGGACTGAAGTGCAGACAAGACGTCAATAAAAGGTTCTTTGGGAAAACAGGAAGGGTGTGCAACCTAAAACACAAAACGTAGACACAGTCCGCGGACTCCACAAGGCCATGGAAGGGGCCTGTGAGACCACGAAACCTACTGCACGCATCACCCTCCACCGCAGGTCCCCGATGTAATTGGGGGAGATGCCTCCGTAGAGGGACCTCCACTGGGGACCTCCGCCACCCAGCCGCAACAAGGCCAGAGAGATGTATCCGGGCGACATGAGGATGTGGTACTGGGAGGTGTACAGCAGCAGCCGGTACAGGAAACCTGTGTGCGGAGGCACACCAGACCTTGACCACCCTCCTCAAGCAGGAGATACAGAACCTCGGCAGCGACCCAGTGCAAGTTGGCTGTCCCAGAAGAGATGCAGGAGGGTTCTCTGGGATATTGGCGACAAACCAAGGGATCAAAGCGACCAGCCGGTACCACAACACGGAGGCGACAGCTGTTATGACAAGAACTCACGCCCGGTAGGGCAGCACTGGGAGCAGTCCTGTCCAGCGAGCCAGGCGGGCGGTGACTGTGGCCTCCGGCTCCCCCCAGTTCGTCAGCCAGGATTTCTCGGCTGGGCAGAGATGGACCCCCAGGTAGAGGAGGTGGGTCCAGGTGAAAGGCCTGAGCTCCTCCGGAAGGGGGTCCGTCTCCCACAGACCGACCAGGAGTCCGGAACACTTGGCCCAGTTGATCCTGGCGGTGGAGTACACCGCCTGGCACTCCCGCATCTTCCGCAGGTCAGCCGGGTCCGTGAACACCAGGAGCACGTCATCGGCGTGGGCCGACAGGACCACCCCTACGTCCGGGCTGCGCAGAGTCAAACCCGACAACCTCCTCCGCAAGAGGCGCAGGAAGGGCTCCACGCACACGGAATAGAGTTGGCCGGACAAGGGGGCAGCCCTGCCGTACTCCTCTCCCAAAGAGGCGCTGTCAGTGACCCGTTAATCAGACACTCTGCGGCAGAGTACTGTAATCGGATCCGGGCGACAAAATACGTCCTGAACCCAAATACCCGCAGAGTTCTGAGTAAATACTCCTGCTCCACCCTGTCCAACACCTTCTCCTGATCTAAAGACAGGCGCTCAATAGACCAGCCCTCTGGGAATGAGCGATCAGGTCTCGGACTAGATGTAAATCGTCATGAACCACCCCCACCACCCACATCACCCCCCACCACCCAACCACCCACATCCGCCCCCACCACCCAACCACCCACATCCCCCCCCCACCACCCACATCCCCCCCCACCACCCAACCACCCACATCCCCCCCCACCACCCACATCCCCCTCCCCACCACCCACATCCCCCCCCCACACCACCCAACCACCCACATCCGCCCCCACCACCCAACCACCCACATCCCCCCCCCACCACCCACATCCCCCCCCCACCACCCAACCACCCACATCCCCCCCCACCACCCACATCCCCCCCCCACACCACCCAACCACCCACATCCGCCCCCACCACCCAACCACCCACATCCCCCCCCCACCACCCAACCACCCACATCCCCCCCCACCACCCACATCTGCCCCCACCACCCACATCCCCCCCACCACCCACATCCCCCCCCCACCACCACCCAACCACCCACATCCCCCCCCACCACCCACATCCCCCCCCCACACCACCCAACCACCCACATCCCCCCCCCACACCACCCAACCACCCACATCCCCCCCCCACACCACCCAACCACCCACAACCCCCCCCCACCACCCACATCCCCCCCCCACCACCCAACCACCCACATCCCCCCCACCACCCACATCCCCCCCCACCACCCAACCACCCACATCCGCCCCCCACACCACCCAACCACCCACATCCCCCCCCCACACCACCCAACCACCCACATCCCCCCCCCACACCACCCACATCCCCCCCCACCACCCACATCCCCCCCCACCACCCAACCACCCACATCCCCCCCCCACACCACCCAACCACCCACATCCCCCAACCACCCACATCCCCCCCCACACCACCCAACCACCCACATCCCCCCCCCACACCACCCAACCACCCACATCCCCCCCCACCACCCACATCCCCCCCCCACCACCCAACCACCCACATCCCCCCCCCACCACCCACATCCCCCCCCCACCACCCACATCCCCCTCCCCACCACCCGCATACCCCGCCCCGCCACCCACATCCCTACCCCCCCGCCACCCACATCCCCCCGCCACCCACACCCCCCCCCCACCACCACCCACACCCCCCCCCCCACCACCCACACCCCCCCCCCACCACCACCCACACCCCCCCCACCACCACCCACACCCCCCCCCCACCACCACCCACACCCACCCCCCACCACCACCCACACCCCCCCACCGCCACCCACCTCCCTCCCCCCCCACCACCGCCACCCACCTCCCTCCCCCCCCCACCGCCACCCACATCCCCCCACCCCCCTCCACCCACATCCCCCCACCCCCCCTCCCCCCCCGCCACCCACATCCCCCCACCCCCCTCCCCCCCCCCCCCCGCCACCCACATCCCCCCCCCCCCTCCCCCCCCCCCCCGCCACCCACATCCCCCCACCCCGCTCCCCTCCCCGCCACCCACATCCCCCCCCCCGCCACTCACATCCCCCCCCCCGCCACCCACATCCCTCCCCTCCACCCCCCCACATCCCCTCCACCCACATCCCCCCACCCCCCCCCCACATCCCCCCCCACATGTCCCCCACATCCCCCCACCACCACCACCATTAAAAATATAAACATTCCCCCTCTTTCCTCCTTTATTATTTCTTTCCGGCCCATTTCTTGTTCCGCCCAAACTATGATTCTTTAGATGTCGGTTTGTTTACAGAAAAGTTTCTTTTTACTGTTAGGCCCGTCACGTGACGCGGTTCCCTTGCCAACGGACGCTTCCTGGCTCCCAATGTATTTTTAAAATAAAAGCAAACCCCTCCGCCTCCTCTATTATTTCTTTCCGCCCCATTCTTGCGTCTTAAAATTAATATTTGCGTGGCTGGACACTGGTTTAAAACAAAAAACTTTCTTTTTGATGGTCATGTGATCGAGTTGCCTTGGCAACGGTCGCTTTTCGCCACAACTTCCGGTGGCCATTTTGCTGCCGTGCACGTCATTAGAAATATAAATATTCCCCTCCCTCCCCTTTTTAAAGATGTATTCCGTTTCTTTCTTTTCTTGAAATGAAGATTCTCTCCGGTCGTCCTTTGGTGAAAAATAATCATTAATTTTGTTCTTTTTTAATGCGTTGACCCGCATCACGTGACACCCGGCTTGGCGGCCATTTTGTTTCCTTCAACGTTATTGTTTAAAAAATAAATATTTCCTTCCTTCGCCCAAAATCCTTTTTTTAATTTATTCTCCTCCCCGTTTTTTCCCCTTTCGAAGTGGAGAGTCTGCAGTTCTCCTTTTGTGAAAAATAATCCTGCCATTTTAGTCTGACCCTCGTCACGTGACTCCGGCCTGGCCGCCATTTTGTTTCCCCTCCCCCCCAGCCCCCGCCGCCATTCCCAGCCTTTCTATTGTCTTTAATTTCTCTTGTGCGGTGTTAGGGACACCGTTCCAATCCCACGCCGGAGGTGTTGAAGAGCGATGTGTCGAAGGTAAGTAGGTAAGGACGTGAGTGAAAGCGGTGTGTTTTGTTTTTATAGCGCTTTCTCCCTGCGCCTTTCGGGGTTGTTGTTTTATTATTGTTGTTGTTTTGTTGAAACCAGTCGCTGCCGGCCGAGAGGAGGCCGCTCACGCTCTCCTTTGAGTGGGGGGGCGGGGCGTCGAGGGCTCTCCGAAAATGACCGATGCTTGAATTGGGGGAGGTGCGGGGTCTGGGTTCGAAAATGGCCGAGTCATGACGTTCGTGTGCGGGGCGAGTCGATGGAAATTCGTTTCCGGAAATGGCCGAAGTGATGACGTATTTTGGTGGGCGGGGCCTTTAGCCCTTTGGCTTTGGCTGCCCGGGGCATCGCCGGAAAAGGCCGAACCCGTCCGGAAATGGCCGAGGTGGTGACGTTGGTGAAGGCGGCGGGGGGACCGTAGTGTGATCCTCCACGCTTGCCCATTCCGGAAATAGCCGAAGAATGTGACGTTTGAGTGGGTGGGGTCGAAAGAGGGGGTGGGGAATAATGGCTTCGTCCGGAAATGCCCGAGCCCTGGGCGAAAATGACCGAACGCATCTCCGGAGATGGCCGAGGGCGTGACGTCGCGTGGGCGGAGCCACGGCTGGGAGTCGCGCGTGCGCTACTTGAGGAGGGCCGGGGTTCCGAAAAGGGCCGAATGGGGTTTCCGGAAAGAGCCGAAGCTGTAGGCTGGATGGTCCCAGCCCCAGTGGCCAGCTGATACTAACCACATTCACCATTAACCCTACAGGCTCACACACTGCACAGGGAGATGGCCCATGGAAAGAGTCTGTCTGGAATCAATGTCGTTCTGGTCATGGCTTATGGCAGCCTGGTAAGTAACCTCTGCTATACATCTCTCATTTATTATTGCTACAAGTCCGGCTTACATTAACACCGCAATGGAGTTACTGTGACAATCCCCCTAGTCACCTGTTGGGGTAACACCGAGGGAGAATTTAGCACGGCCTATCCAGCACAGGGCAGCACGGTGGGCTAGTATCACTGCCTCACAGCGCCAGGGACCCGGGTTTGATTCCCAGCCTCGGGTCACTGTCTGTGTGGAGTCTGCATGTTCTCCCCATGTCTGCGTGGGTTTCCTCCCACAGTACAAAGATGTGTGGGTTAGGGGGATTGGCCGTGCTAAATTGTCCCTTAGTGTCCAAAGATGTGCAGGTTAGGGGTGGATTGGCCGTGCTAAATTGTCCCTTAGTGTCCAAAGACGTGCAGGTTAGGGGTGGATTGGCCGTGCTAAATTGTCCCTTAGTGTCCAAAGATGTGCAGGTTAGGGGTGGATTGGCCATGCTAAATTGTCCCTTAGTGTCCAAAGATGTGTAGGTTAGGGTGGATTGGCCATGCTAAATTGTCCCCTAGTGTCCAAAGATGTACAGTTTAGAGGGATTGGCCATGCTAAATTGTCCCCTAGTGTCACAGGGACCAGCTAGGGTAAATACATGAGGTTATGGGGATTGGGCCTGGGTGGGATGGTAGTTGGCAGAGACTTGATGGGCTGAGTGGCCTCCTTCTGCACTGTAAGGATTCTATGAATCTCTGGTTACTTGTTAGCAAATGTAGCATGATTTTAAACAAAAGCACTATTTTTAACTTGAGTTCATGCAATGTGACCCCGTGCAGGGTTGATTTAGTTTTTATATAAAAAGAGGAGGTTCTGCTAGTTAGTCTCTAGTTTACTAGCGAGTTCATCTCTGGTTACTAGGTTAGCAAATGTAGTAAAATTAAAATAATTATTTTTAACTTGGCCGTTTGGCCCATCGTGTCTGCACCAACTCTCCAACAAAGCATCTTACCCAAGGCCTATGCCCATAAACGCACCCCATGAAACCACCTAACCTGCACCTCTTTGGACACTAAGGGGACAATTTAGCCTGGCCAATCCACCTAACCTACACATCTTTGGATGCTAAGGGACAATTTAGCATGGCCAATCCACCCTAACCTGCACATCTTTGGATGCTAAGGGGTAATTTAGCATGGCCAATCCACCTAATGTACACATCAAAGAGCAAATAAAATTACAGCACAGGAACAGGCCCTTCGGCCCTCCAGTCCTGCACCGACCATGCTGCCTGACTTAACTAAACCCCCCTACCCTTCCGGGGATCATATCCCTTTATTCCCGTGCTATTCATGTATTTGTCAAGACACCCCTTAAATGTCACTACCGTGTCCGCTTCTACTACCTCCCCCGGCAGTGAGTTCCAGAAACCCACCACCCTCTGTGAAAAAAAAAATCTGCCTCATACATCTCCTTTAAACCTTGCCCCTCGCACCTTAAACCTGTGCCCCCCTAGTAATTGACTCTTCCACCCTGGGGGAAAAAGCTTCTGACTATCCACTCTGCCCCTCGTAATCTTGTAGACTTCTATCAGGTCTCCCCTCAACCTCCAGTGGGAGCAAACCAAGTTTCTCCAACCTCTCCTCATAGCTAATGCCCTCCATACCAGGGGCAACATCCTGGTAAATCTTTTCTGTAACCCTCTCCAAAGCCTCCACATCCTTCTGGTAGTGTGGTGACCCAGAATTGAACACTATATTCCCAGTGGGGCCTCACTAAGGTTCTATAAAGCTGCAGCATGACTTGCCAATGTTTAAACTCAGTGCTCCGGCCGATGAAGGCAAGCATTGCCGTGTGCCTTCTTGACCACCTTCTCCACCTGCGTTGCCACTTTCAGTGACCTGTGTACCTCAGTGTGCATTTTTGGACACTAAGGGAGGATTGAGCATGGCCAATCCACCTAACCTACACATCTTTGGAGTGTGGGAGGAAAGCAGAGCATCTGGAGGAAACTCATGCAGACACGGGGAGAATGTGCAGACTCCACACAGACAGTGACCCAAGCCAGGAATCACACCCGGTCCTTGGTGCTGTGAAGCAGCAGTGTAACAGCCCTATCGGGTTACTGCAGCAAAACCCTATCAGTGAAAAGTATTGTTTCTTGAGCGCTATACAGACAAAGTATACTGTTCATAGAGTACATAGATTTGATTTATTATTGTCACACGTATTGGGACACAGTGAAAAGTATTGTTTCTTGTGCGCTACACAGATAAAGCATACCGTTCATAGAGAAGGAAAGGAGAGGGTGCAGAATGTAGTGTTACAGTCACAGCGAGGGTGTAGAGAAAGATCAACTTAATGCGAGATAGATCCATATCAACAAGTGAATGCGAGAGGCTGAGATTTGGGAGGTCTGGAATGTGACTGGCGTTTTACCTCAGACTAACACTGGGACACTCTGGGATCTTGCTGTGTACGGATGGAGCTGCCAGGATTCCTGTGTTGCAGTCGGTGCGCTGAGGGAGCCAGATGAAAGGCAAGCTCCTTGACTCCTCACCTTGCTGTCTCCTCTTTCCAGATCTTTGTCCTTCTCTTCATCTTCGTCAAGCGTCAGATCATGAGGTTCGCCATGAAGTCCAGACGAGGCCCCCACGTGCCCATTGGCCACAACGCGCCCAAGGTTTGTACCTGTGCCCCGTGCCTCTTCACCCTTTGTGCACACGCACGCTCGTTCCTGCTGCAGTCGTATCGGGTGTTGGTGAGACCGCATCTGGAGAATTGGAGTCATAGAGATTTACAGCATGGAAACAGGCCCTTCGGCCCAACTTGTCCATTCCCCCCTCTTTTTTAAACCACTAAGCTAGTCCCAGTTGCCCCACATTTGGCCCATATCCCTCTATACCCATCATATGCATGTAACTGTCTAAATGCTTTTTAAAAGACAAAATTGTACCCATCTCTACTACTACATCTGGCAGCTTGTTCCAGACACTCACCACCCTCTGTGTGAAAAAATTGCCCCTCTGGACCCCTGTGTATCTCTCCCCTCTCACCTTAAACCTATGCTCTCTAGTTTTAGACTCCCCTACCTTTGGGAAAAGAACATAAGAACATAAAGAACATAAGAAATAGGAGCAGGAGTAGGCCATCTAGCCCTTCGAGCCTGCCCCGCCATTCAATAAGATCATGGCTGATCTGTCGTGGCTCAGTTCCACATTCCCGCCCTCTCCCCATAACCCTTAATCCCCTCGCTTATCAAAAACCCATCAACCCGCGTCTTAAAAATATTGAGCGAGGCAGCCTCCACCACTTCAACGGGCAGAGAATTCCAGAGATTCACCACCCTTTGAGTGAAGAAGTTCCTCCTCAACTCCGTTCTAAACCGCCCCCCCTTTATCTTGAGGCTGTGCCCCCTAGTCCTACTGTCCTTTCTGAGCGGGAAGAGTCTCTCCACCTCTAACCTATCCATCCCATTCATCATCTTATATGTCTCAATGAGATCTCCCCTCATTCTTCTAAACTCTTAATGAGTACAAGCCTAGTTTATTCAGCCTCTCCTCATAGCTCAACCCCCCCAACTCCGGCATCAGCCTAGTAAACCTCCTCTGCACTCCCTCCAAGGCCAAAATATCCTTGTGTAAGTGTGGCGACCAAAACTGCACAAAGTACTCCAGCTGCGGCCTCACCAGTGCCCTATACAGCTGCAGCAAGACCTCTCTACTTTTATATTCAATCCCCCTCGCTATGAAGGCCAGCATCCCATTTGCCTTCCTGACCACCTGCTGCACCTGCAGGCTGGGTTTTTGCGACTCATGCACAAGGACCCCGAGGTCCCTCTGCACCGTCGCATGCTGCAGTTTTTCGCCACGTACTGTCGCCTGCTGCAGTTTTTGATATTGACTATCTGGCTGATCTGTGCCCCTCATTATTTTATAGACCTCTATAAGATCACCCCTCAGCCTCCTACGCTCCAGAGGAAAAAGTCCCAGTCTATCCAGCCTCTCCTTATAACTCAATCCATCAAGTCCCGGTAGCATCCTAGTAAATCTTTTCTGCACTCTTTCTAGTTTAATAATATCCTTTCTATAATAGGGTGACCAGAACTGCGCACAGTATTCCAAGTGTGGCCTTAGCAATGTCTTGTACAACTTCAACAAGACGTCCCAACTCCTGTATTCAGTGTTCTGACCAATGAAACCAAGCATGCCAAGTGCCTTCTTCACCACTCTGTCCACCTGGGACTCCACTTTCAGTGGCTGGGAGGGAGAATGTGGGACTTGTTCCCCTGGGGGCAGAATGTTGGACTCGCTCCCACAGTGGGTGAGCAGGGGAGACTGTGGGGCTCGCTCCCACAGGGGTGGGGAAGAATGCGGGACTCGCTTCTGTGGGGGAGAATGTGGGACTTGATCCCACGGGGGGCAGTGAGGGCGAATGTGGGAGTCGCTCCCACGGGGAGTGTAGGAGGTGAATAGCAGAGATACGTGGGGTAGGGTTGGGGGGGGGAACTGGATAACCACAGGAGGGGGAAAAGGGATAAAATGATTTGATGATGTGGGTGAGATGAAGGGGAGGATGTGCGAATAGGAGTGGCAGCACAGGTACAGAGGGGCTGAATGGCCTGCTGTTAGTCGGAGATAGCCATGGACTGGTCAGCATTGGCTGCAGCTCTGCTACATAGACATACAGCCTCGGAGGAGGCCATTCAGCCCATCACGCCTGTGCTGGCTGCTTGAAAGAGCTCTCCAGTGAGTTCTGTCTGTTGTCCCCCTTGCTCTGTCCCACCCAAACGCTGGCCTTGGGGAGGGGGCTTCTTTCTGTGCGAACCTACTGTCAGCGTGCGACAGCTAATCTCTTCCCCCTCCTTCTCCGGGTATTTCGGTGCAGGACCTGAGGGAGGAGATTGATCGGAGTCTTCTCAAAGTCCAGGATCTGGATTACGAGCCGCAGCTTCTGGACGAGGGAGATGCCCGATTACTTCAACTGCAGGAGCCCGGAGGCCAAGGTAACTCACACCGCCTGCATTTCCATAGCACCTTTCACATCCCTCCCTATGTCTGTAACCTCCTCCAGCCCCCTACACCCTGCTCCCTATCTCTGTAACCTCCTCCAGCCCCCTACACCCTGCTCCCTATCTCTGTAACCTTCTCCAGCCCCCTACACCCTGCTCCCTATCTCTGTAACCTTCTCCAGCCCCCTACACCCCCTCCCTATCTCTGTAACCTCCTCCAGCCCCTACACCCCCCCTCCCTATCTCTGTAACCTCCTCCAGCCCCCTACACCCCCCCTCCCTATCTCTGTAACCTCCTCCAGCCCCTACACCCCCCCTCTCTATCTCTGTAACCTCGTCCAGCCGCTACACCCCCCCTCCCTATCTCTGTAACCTCCTCCAGCCCCCTACACCCCCTCCCTAACTCTGTAACCCCCTACACCCCCCCTCCCTATCTCTGTAACCTCCTCCAGCCCCCTACACCCCCTCCCTATCTCTGTAACCTCCTCCAGCCCCCTACACCCCCTCCCTATCTCTGTAACCCCCTACACCCCCTCCCTATCTCTGTAACCCCCTCCAGCCCCCTACACCCCCCTCCCTATCTCTGTAACCTCCTCCAGCCCCCTACACCCCCTCCCTATCTCTGTAACCTCCTCCAGCCCCCTATACCCCCTCCCTATCTCTGTAACTTCTGTATCAGTGCTGGAGGAGGTTACAGAGATAGGGAGGGGGTGTAGGGGATGGAGGAAGTTACGGAGATAGGGAGGGGGTGTAGGGGCTGGAGGAGGTGCACACGATTTGAAAATTTATTACACTGGCCACAGCAAGAGGTGAGAATGACCTTTCTCCTGATTCTTTCCCCTGCAGCTCGCTACAACTACCTGTACAGAATGCAAGCTCTGGACGCTATTCGGCATGTGGGTGAGTGTTAGATCCTATTCCCCACCACCCCCAAACCGAACCCCTCCCCCTCCGCCCACCCCAACCCCCAAGCAAAGGCAGCCCTGTAAATTCACACTTGCTATTTCGCTCGGGTGAAGAGTGGAGTTGGGGCTTGGGCGGGGTGGAAACTGCATTTTCCTGGTGCCTTTTTAACGGCCTGCGTAGGTTGTCCTGAAATGATCCTAGACCTCTGCGAGATACTTTGTATCACGGCACAACAAGATCCCACAAACACCGCTGAGATCGTTCCCATCGCCAAGATGCCCCTCGCACTGTCGCAGGCGCACCCACCCCTAACCCTGTCAGACCTTGGCTGTGATGGCTCTATTGTCACCGTCCTTTCTCCCTCCCTCCCCACTCTGATTGGGTCTACGTGTATCCTTCCGGAGGGGCAATAGCACACTGTGGTCCTCGCCAGCGATGTCCACGTCCTGTGATTGAACGTTTGTGAAAGTCCAGTTTGAAATCCGCCTCTTCCTATGTGTGTTGAGCCTTACTGGATGGCAGAGCAGGTTCCAGGCGGAGGGGCAATGTGCTATTGTCTTGTTCCTAATCCCCCTCCCCCTCCCCCTCCCCCTCCCCCATGACACATTTTTACCATTTCACTCTTGGGACGGGATTTGGGTCTGTCACTGCCGCGTTGGGTGGGGTCATTCCCGGTTGTGCGGAGAAGCTGGGAGAGTTCCCCTCAGCGGAGCAGGGAAGGTTCAGGGGAGACTGAATCGAGATGTTCAGAATCGGGAAGCGGGGGGCAAATGAGGCGAAAGTGTTTCCCACTGGGCAGGAGGGTGGGGAAACCAGAGGGGCCCCAGATGGAAGAGAATTCTTGTGCGCTATACAGACAAAGCATACCATTCATAGAGTTCATAGATTTATTATTGTCACAGGTATTGGGATACAGTGAAAAGTATCGTTTCTTGTACACTTGACAGACAAAGCATACTGTTCATTGAGTACATAGGGGAGAGGGTGCAGAATGTAATGTTATAGTCATAGCGAGGGTGTACAGAAGGATCAACTTAACACGAGGTGGGTCCATTCAAAAGTCTGACAGCAGCAGGGAAGAAGCTGTTCTTGAGTCGGTCGGTACGGGACCTCAGACTTTTGTATCTTTTTCCCGATGGAAGAAGGTGGAAGAGAGAATGTCCGGGGTGCGTGTGGCGGGGGGTGGGGGGGGGGGGGGGGGGGCTCCTTGATTATACCGGCTGCTTTTCCCCGAGGCAGCGGGAAGTGTAGACGGAGTCAATGGATGGGAGGCTGGTTTGTGTGATGGATTGGGGGCTACATTCACAACCCTTTTGTAGTTCCTTGCGGTCTTGGGCAGAGCAGGAGCCCAGACCGAGCTGTGATACAACCAGAAAGAATGCTTTCTATGGTGCATCTGTAAAAGTTGGTGAGAGTCATAGCGGACATGCCAAATTTCCTTAGTCTTCTGAGAAAGTAGAGGCGTTGGTGGGGCTTTCTTAACTATAGTGTCGGCATGGGGGGGGGGACCAGGACAGGTTGTTGGTGATCTGGACACAAAAACTTGAAGCTCTCGACCCTTTCTGCTTCATTCCCGTTGCTGTAGACAGGGGCATGTTCTCCTTTACACTTCCTGAAGTCGATGACAATCTCCTTGTTGACATTAGTGGTGGTATAGGTGCGATGGGCCGATTGGCCTCCCCTCTGCTCTGTGTGTTATCTGCCCTGACTCCTCCCCCTCTCGCTGTTTTTTTTTGCCCCGACAGATCTCCCGCTGGGCGACGGAACTGATAATGCCAAATACCTGACGGGGAAGAGTTTCCGGAGTTTTCTGCTGGAGCTGAGAGAGGGCAACACCCCCATCAGGGGGGTCCGCAAGAACCTGATCGACAAGCTGATTGACGGATACGAGGCAGCCCGACACGGCACAGCGGTGAGCGGGAAGGGGGGGGGTACCGTGTGGGGGCTCTAGGGCTGAATGGCCTCCTCTGTTCTCTGGGGTCCCCGTGCTGCCGTGTACCGTGGGTACAAGAAGGTTCAGAGAGAAGAATTTCTTCCCCTAGTGACGGGGAGTCCTCCCCGTGTCTGCGTGGGTTTCCTCCCACAGGCTGGAAGATGTACGGGTTAGGGTGGATTGGCCGTGCTAAATTGCCCCTTAGTGTCCAAAGATGTGTTAGAGTTGAGTTAGAGAGATTAGTGGGTAAATATGTCTGGATGTCGGGGTAGGGCCTGGGTTGTGGTCGGTGCAGACTCGATGGGCTGAATGGCCTCTTTCCGTACTGGAGGGTTCTATGATTCCTCCAGGTGCTCCAGTTTCCTCCCACAGTCCAAAGATGTGCAGGTTTAGGAGGGGTTGCGGGGTGAGTGTGTGAGCCTGAGTAACATAAGATGGGTGGGTCTGTGCAGACTCGAACACACTGCAGGAATTCTACAGATTCGGTTCTATATTGTAGAGGGCCTCGCTGGCTAGACCCTGACCCCTAACTGCCCCTCGACAAGGTGGCTGAGTCGCCATCTTGAACCCACCGCACTCCCTGTGTGTGGGGTAGGTACACCCACAGTGCTGTTAGGGAGGGAGTTCTGGGATTTTGACCCCAGCCACAGTGAAGGAACGGCTGATATATTTCCCAGTCGGGATGGTGAGTGGCTCGGAGGGGGGAACTTGCAGGTGGGGGTGTTCCCCATGTGTCTGCTGCCTCCCCACCCCCCTCACCTCCTTGTCCTTCTCTAAGATAATGTGGTGGATGTTAATGCTGCATAAACATGAGCAATTAATCATCTCTGAGGGCGATTAACTTCACCGAGTGAAGAATGAATCACCAGAGCTGTGTGTCTGAGTGTGAACATTAACTCACTGTCGGAAGGACACAGAGAAGGCGGGAGTCTGGTGTTGAGAGAGTCTCACGTTGTCCCTCGTTTTGTGTTGCAGTTCTTTGGGAAGACTGAATACCTGAAGTATCAGAACGCCGTGAATGAGCTCGCCAGCATGTGAGTCACTTCCTCCCCTCTCCCCCTCCCTCCCTCCCCTCCCTCCCCTCCCTCCCTCCCTCCCTCCCTCCCTCCCCTCCCTCTCCCCTCCCTCCCTCCCCCCTCCTCCCTCCCTCTCCCCTCCCTCCCCCTCCCTCCCCTCCCTCCCCTCCCTCCCCTCCCCTCTCCCCTCCCTCTCCCCTCCCTCCCTCCCCCTCTCCCCTCCCTCCCTCCCCCTCTCCCCTCCCTCCCCCTCTCCCCTCCCTCCCTCCCCCTCTCCCCTCCCTCCCTCCCCCTCTCCCCTCCCTCCCTCCCCCTCTCCCCTCCCTCCCTCCCCCTCTCCCCTCCCTCCCTCCCCCTCTCCCCTCCCTCCCTCCCCCTCTCCCCTCCCTCCCTCCCTCCCTCCCCCCCTCCCTCCCTCCCTCCCTCCCCCCCTCCCCCTCTCCCCTCCCTCCCCCCTCCCCCTCTCCCCTCCCTCCCTCCCCCTCTCCCCTCCCTCCCTCCCCCTCTCCCCTCCCTCCCTCCCCCTCTCCCCTCCCTCCCTCCCCCCCTCCCCCCCTCCCCCTCTCCCCCCCTCCCCCTCTCCCCTCCCTCCCTCCTCCCTCTCCCCTCCCTCCCTCCTCCCTCCCCCTCTCCCCTCCCTCCCTCCTCCCTCCCCCTCTCCCCTCCCTCCCTCCTCCCTCCCCCTCTCCCCTCCCTCCCTCCTCCCTCTCCCCTCCCTCCCCCCCCTCCCCCCTCCCTCCCCCCCTCCCCCCTCTCTCTCTCCCCTCTCTCTCTCCCTCCTCTCTCTCTCCCCTCTCTCTCTCCCTCCTCTCTCTCTCTCCTCCTCTCTCTCTCCCTCCTCTCTCTCTCCCCTCTCTCTCTCCCTCCTCTCTCTCTCCCCTCTCTCTCTCCCTCTTCCTCTCTCTCTCCCTCTTCCTCTCTCTCTCCCTCTTCCTCTCTCTCTCCCTCCTCTCCCTCTCCCCTCTCTCTCTCCCTCCTCTCCCCTCTCTCCCTCCTCTCCCTCTCCCCTCTCTCCCGTATTGAGAACCTGGTATTGTCATGAGTGGGGATGGTCAAACTTGCTTTCACAGACAGGAGGACAGAATTCACAGTGTCCCACAGTGGGGGGAAGGATGCAGAGGAGACTGAGACCCTGTCTTAATGCCTCTGTGTTTCAGCCTCCAGGCGAGGAGCAGCCGAGCACAGCCCCAGCACCAGGCCGCAGCCAAGGAACTGACCACCGCTCCGGAGAGCACCTCACCCACCACCATCCAGGTCACCTACCTGCCCTCCAACCAGAAAAGCAAACGGCCCAAACACTTCCTGGAACTCAAGAGCTTCAAGGACAATTACAACACCCTTGAGAGCACGCTGTGAGGTGGGGGGAGCGTGAGGGGAGGGGAAACCAGGCTAGGCAGGACAGACACAAGCCAGCTCACAGACCAATCCCGCACAGGTACACAGCATTTCCCCATCATCAACATCAGGGTTTAATCAAAACCCATCAGCCTTCCCCCAAACCGGAACTCTCAGCTTTGTCGCTGTATAACACTGGGGTACAGTACCGGTGGGGACGGGTCTGTCGCTGTACAACACTGGGGTACAGTACCGGTGGGGACGGGTCTGTCTCTTTATAACACTGGGGTACAGTACCGGTGGGGACGGGTCTGTCTCTTTATAACACTGGGGTACAGTACCGGTGGGGACGGGTCTGTCGCTGTACAACACTGGGGTACAGTACCGGTGGGGACGGGTCTGTCTCTTTATAACACTGGGGTACAGTACCGGTGGGGACGGGTCTGTCTCTGTATAACACTGGGGTACAGTACCGGTGGGGACGGGTCTGTCGCTGTATAACACTGGGGTACAGTACTGGTGGGGACGGGTCCGTCGCTGTATAACACTGGGGTACAGTACCGGTGGGGACGGGTCTGTTGCTGTATAACACTGGGGTACAGTACCGGTGGGGACGGGTCTGTCGCTGTATAACACTGGGGTACAGTCCTGGTGGGGACGGGTCCGTCGCTGTATTGGGGTACAGTACCGGTGGGGACGGGTCTGTTGCTGTATAACACTGGGGTACAGTACCGGTGGGGACGGGTCTGTCGCTGTATAACACTGGGGTACTGTACCAGTGGGAACATTCCTTGCCTGGAATGTGAAGTTGGTTTTTGTTTTATTAAAAATAAAGTTATCGGGATTTGTATCAAGTCTGATTTTCTTGTTGAAATGGGCCCAGGGTCACTGCTGCCATTCAAAAAAAACTCTGATCCTTCCACACCCCCCACCTGCGAGTTTCCCCTCCGAGCCACTCACCATCCCAACTTGGAAATATATTGGCCGTTCCTTCGCTGGGGTCAAAATCCTGGAACTCCCTCCCTGTGATTGTACCTATCCACACATAGGACTGACTGATGTCCAATAACAACCCTGGAACACTCTCTCGAACATAAGAAATAGGAGCAGGAGTTGGCCATCTAGCCCCTCGAGCCTGCCCCGCCATTCAATAAGATCATGGCTGATCTGAAGTGGATCAGTTCCACTTTCCCGCTTTCTCCCCATAACCCTTAATTCCCCTGTCAGAAACCTATCTACCCGTGCCTTAAATATATTTAGCGAGGCAGCCTCCACCACTTCAACGGGCAGAGAATTCCAGAGATTCACCACTCTTTGAGTGAAGGTTGTTCCTCCTCAACTCTGATCTAAACTGCCCCCCCCCCCCCCCCCCCATCTTGAGGCTGTGCCCCCCCCCTCTAGTCCTGCTGTCCTTTCTAAGTGGGAAGAATCTCTC
This sequence comes from Carcharhinus amblyrhynchos, assembly GCF_965287045.1. Lineage (NCBI taxonomy): Eukaryota > Metazoa > Chordata > Chondrichthyes > Carcharhiniformes > Carcharhinidae > Carcharhinus > Carcharhinus amblyrhynchos. The sequence continues at coordinate 28,055 of NW_027650980.1, forward strand.
TACCTCTACCCTATCCATCCCCTTCATTATCTTCTACATCTCTATAAGATCCCCTCTCATCCTTCTAAACTCCAATGAGTACAGACCCAGTCTATTCAGCCCTCTTTTCATAGTCCAACCCCCTCATCTCCGGTATCAGCCTAGTGAACCTCCTCTGCACTCCCTCCAAGGCCAACATATCCTTCCGCAAGTGCGGCGACCAAAACTGCACACAGTACTCCAGCTGCGGCCTCACCAGTGCCCTGTACAGTTGCAGCAAGACCTCCCTGCTTTTATATTCTATCCCCCTCGCACTAAAGGCCAACATTCCATTCGTCTTCTTGATCATCTGCTGTACCTACAGACTGGGTTTTTGTGACTCATGCACAAGGACCCCCCCAGGTCCCTCTGCACTGTAGCATGCTGCAGCTTTTCGCCTTTTAAATAGTAGTCCCTCCTACTATTATTCCTGCCAAAGTGGATAACCTCACACTTGCCAACATTATACTCCATCTGCCAGGTCCTCATCCACTCACTTAGCCTATCCAGATCCCTCTGCAGACTTTCCACACCCTCCGCGCAATTTGCTTTTCCACTCATCTTCGTGTCATCAGCAAATTTCGTCACCCTACACTCAGCCCCCTCCTCCAGATCATCTATATGAATGGTAAATAGCTGAGGCCCCAGCACCAATCCCTGCGGCACTCCACTAGTCACCATCCGCCAAGCAGAATAGCACCCAACTGTGCGTTAGGGGTGGTGGGGGGGGGTGGAAATGTGGGACTGGTGGAAGTTGGACAAACACAAGAGCGAGAAAGAAAAGAACCACATGGGATGAAGAGAAGGAGCTCAAGTGGGTCAGAAATACCAGCATGGAACCGAGGGGCCAAATGGCCTGTTTCTGCTCCAGAACCTTATTATGTGTCATTGTCAGCACGGTGGCATAGCTGCCTCACCGCGGCAGGGACCCGGGTTTGATTCCCAGCTTGGGTCACTGGCTGTGTGGAGTCCGCACGTTCTCCCCGTGTCTGAAAGACGGTGCTGGTTAGGGGATTGGCCATGCTAAATTCTCCCTCAGCGTAACCAGAACAGGCGCCAGAGTGTGGCAACTAGGGGAGTTTCAAACTAACTTCATTGCAGTGTCAATGTAAGGTGACTTGTGACGAATAAAATAAGCTTAAAAGAGTGCATCTCTAACAACAATCTCCACTTGCCTGGATGAGCGTAGCTCCCAACAATCTCCACTTGCCTGGATGAGCGCGGCTCCAACACAATCTCCACTTGCCTGGACGAGCGCGGCTCCCAACAACAATCTCCACTTGCCTGGACGAGCGCGGCTCCCGACAACAATCTCCACTTGCCTGGATGAGCGCGGGCTCCCGACAACAATCTCCACTTGCCTGGATGAGCGCGGCTCCCGACAACAATCTCCACTTGCCTTGGATGAGCGTGTCTCCAACAACAATTTCCACTTGCCTGGATGAGTGCGGCTCCCAGCAACACTCAGGAAGCTCGACACCATCCAGGACAAAGAGGACAAACACAAACACTCACTCCCTCCGCTCCCGACCGTGTGTACCATCTACAAGATGCCCCGCAGTGACTCACCAAGGTCCTTCCGCAGCGTTGCAGTTCCCGTGCTGAAGAATTCTCTTATCGGCAGAGGAGGGAGAGAGACCACCCTCACTTTTGATGGTTGGAATAAAACTCGGGGGGTGGGTGCAGATATCTGCTCAGTACGGCTTTATTAGAATTTACAAAACACAAAGAGAACAAACAAAGGCAAACTTCAGCCGGCTCGCTCAGGGAACACCGCAATAACTTAAATAAATATCATGGGCGGGTGGGGGAGAGAAGATTGGCATTTCAGCGTAGATTATTCACCAGTATAC
>NW_027650981.1:0-29876 GCF_965287045.1 Carcharhinus amblyrhynchos
GTTCTTGAGTCGGTCGGTACGGGACCTCAGACTTTTGTATCTTTTTCCCCCGACGGAAGGAGAGAGAATGTTCGGAGGGGGGGGAGGTGTGGGGGGTGTGGGGGGGGGTGTGTTTTGGGGGGGGGGTGTGTGGGGTGTGTGGGGATAGCCGCCCCGCGGGGACCCGGGTTCGATTCCCGGCCTCGGGTCACTGTCTGTGTGGAGCCTGCACATTCTCCCCGTGTCTGCGTGGGTTTCCTCCCACGGGCGCGCTGGTTGGGGTGGACTCGTACAGTCGTAGAGGGAAACGGGCCCTTTGGCCCAAATTGTCCATGCTGGCCCCCTTTTTTGAAAACCCCTAAATTAGTCCCAGTTGCCCCACATCCCTTTAACCCATGTAAACACTTTTTGAAAGATAAAATTGTACCCGCCTCTACTCCTGCCTCTGGCAGCTCGTTCCAGACACTCACCACCCTCTGGGTGACAAAAATTGTCCCTCTGGACACTTCCCCATCTCACCTCAAACCTACACCCTCTAGTTTTAGACCCCCCTACCTTTGGGGAAAAGATATTGACTATCTCGCTGATCTGTGCCCCCTCATTATTTTATAGACCTCTATAAGATCACCCCTTAAACCTACACCCTCTAGTTTTAGACCCCCCTACCCTTGGGGAAAAGATATTGACTATCTCGCTGATCTGTGTCCCTCATTATTTTATAGACCTCTATAAGATCACCCCTCAAACCTACACCCTCTAGTTTTAGACCCCCCTCCCTTTGGGGAAAAGATATTGACTATCTCGCTGATCTGTGTCCCTCATTATTTTATAGACCTCTATAAGATCACCCCTCAAACCTACACCCTCTAGTTTTAGACCCCCCTACCCTTGGGAAAAGATATTGACTATCTCGCTGATCTATGCCCCTCATTATTTTATAGACCTCTATAAGATCACCCCTCTACGCTCCAGAGAAAAAAGTCCCAGTCTATCCAGCCTCTCCTCAATCCATCAAGTCCCGGTAACATCCTAGTAAATCTTTTCCGCGCTCTTTCTAGTTTAATAATATCCTTTCTATAATAGGGTGACCAGAACTGTACACAGTATTTCCAAGTGTGGCCTTACCAATGTCTTGTACAACTTCAACAAGACGTCCCAACTCCTGTATTCTGACCGATGAAACCAAGCTTGCCGAATGCCTTCTTCACCACTCTGTCTGACCTAATCTACACATCCACAGTCCCACAATCCAAAGATGTGTAGGTTAGGGGGGGTTGGCCGTGCTAAATTGTCCCTTAGTGTCCAAAGATGTGTAGGTTAGGGGGGATTGGCCGTGCTAAATTGTCCCTTAGTGTCCAAAGATGTGTAGGTTAGGGTGGATTGGCCGTGCTAAATTGTCCCTTAGTGTCCCAAAGATGTGTAGGTTAGGGTGGATTGGCTATGCTAAATTGTCCCTTAGTGTCCAAAGATGTGTAGGTTAGGGTGGATTGGCCATGCTAAATTGTCCCCTTAGTGTCCCAAAGATGTGTAGGTTAGGGTGGATTGGCCATGCTAAATTGTCCCCTTAGTGTCCAAAGATGTGTAGGTTAGGGTGGATTGGCCGTGCTAAATTGTCCCCTTAGTGTCCAAAGATGTGTAGGTTAGGGTGGATTGGCCATGCTAAATTGTCCCCTTAGTGTCCAAAGATGTGTAGGTTAGGGTGGATTGGCCATGCTAAATTGTCCCTTAGTGTCCCAAAGATGTGTAGGTTAAGGGGGATTGGCCGTGCTAAATTGTCCCTTAGTATCCAATGATGTGTAGGTTAGGGTGGATTGGCCGTGCTAAATTGTCCCTTAGTGTCCCAAAGATGTGTAGGTTAGGGTGGATTGGCCGTGCTAAATTGTCCCCTTAGTGTCCAAAGATGTGTAGGTTAGGGTGGATTGGCCGTGCTAAATTGTCCCCTTAGTGTCCAAAGATGTGTAGGTTAGGGTGGATTGGCCATGCTAAATTGTCCCCTTAGTGTCCAAAGATGTGTAGGTTAGGGTGGATTGGCCATGCTAAATTGTCCCCTTAGTGTCCCAAAGATGTGTAGGTTAGGGTGGATTGCCCATGCTAAATTGTCCCCTTAGTGTCCAAAGATGTGTAGGTTAGGGTGGATTGCCCATGCTAAATTGTCCCCTTAGTGTCCCAAAGATGTGTAGGTTAGGGTGGATTGGCCATGCTAAATTGTCCCTTAGTGTCCAAAGATGTGTAGGTTAGGGTGGACTGGCCGTGCTAAATTGTCCCTTAGTGTCCCAAAGATGTGTAGGTTAGGGTGGATTGGCCGTGCTAAATTGTCCCTTAGTGTCCAAAGATGTGTAGGTTAGGGTGGATTGGCCGTGCTAAATTGTCCCTTAGTGTCCCAAAGATGTGTAGGTTAGGGTGGATTGGCCGTGCTAAATTGTCCCTTAGTGTTCAAAGATGTGTAGGTTAGGGTGGATTGGCCATGCTAAATTGCCCCTTAGTGTCCCAAAGATGTGTAGGTTAGGGTGGATTGGCCGTGCTAAATTGTCCCTTAGTGTCCAAAGATGTGTAGGTTAGGGTGGATTGGCCATGCTAAATTGTCCCTTAGTGTCCAAAGATGTGTAGGTTAGGGTGGATTGGCCGTGCTAAATTGCCCCTTAGTGTCCAAAGATGTGTAGGTTAGGGTGGATTGGCCGTGCTAAATTGTCCCTTAGTGTCCCAAAGATGTGTAGGTTAGGGTGGATTGGCCGTGCTAAATTGTCCCTTAGTGTCCCAAAGATGTGTAGGTTAGGGTGGATTGGCCGTGCTAAATTGTCCCTTAGTGTCCAAAGATGTGTAGGTTAGGGTGGATTGGCCGTGCTAAATTGTCCCTTAGTGTCCAAAGATGTGTAGGTTAGGGTGGATTGGCCGTGCTAAATTGTCCCTTAGTGTCCCGGGATATGTCGGTTTGAGGGATTAGCAGGGTGAATGTGTGGAATTACAGGGATAGGGCCTGGGTTGGGATTGTGCAGACTGGATGAGCCGAATGGCCTCCTTCTACACTGTCGCGTTCTCTGATTATTTCATATGTCTCTGTGGGATCCTCCCCCGCTCCCTCACTCGCCGGAACTCCAGCGAAAAGAATCCTAACCTGATCAGTCTCTCCTCGTACACCCGTCCCCTGGGAAACCCTTTGCTGCTATCCCTCGAGAGCGAGTTCACCCTTCCTCAGAAAAGGAGACCCAAAATACTCTGGGTGTGGTATCACCAAGGCCCTGGATAATTGTAACAACACATCACTCTGCTCCTGGGCTCCGAACCCCTCGCAATGAAGGCTGACATCCCGTTTCCCTTCTTTATCTCCTGTCGTACAGACACTCCAGCGACTGGTCCACCAGGACGCCCAGATCCCTCTGCACACACTCTCCCTCTCCCAATCTACACCCACCCAGCTCGTAACCCGCTGCCTTGTCCTCGTTCCCGGAGCGGATCACCTCGCACCTTCACGAGGTGGGCTCGAGAAGAGAGCCACCGTCGTGATGAGCGGGGGGGGGGGCAGACCCGACGGGCTGAATGGCCTCCGACTGCTTCGAATTCCGAAGCTTCCGGGTTAAGTGAGGGCGGGGGGGGGAGGCTGACGGGGTGAAACGAGAGTCAGCGCGACCGCAGACGCTGCGACGCCCGAGTTGAAGAGGGTTGAGCTCAGGACCAGACCCTGATTTTTTTCTTTTCCCCACCTCCTCGCAGCTGCGGGACGGGAGGGTCCTGCGGACGTGCGCCTTACGCCCGACGGGGGTTTATGGAGAGGACAACGGCGTGATGAAGCAGCTGTTGCATGTCCTGATAACATTCGGCCGCAGAAGGCTGCGCATCGCTGGGAAAGAAATCGAACACAGCCGCGTCTATGTGGGTACGATGCGACTTGGTCACAGATTCGATCTCCATTTCCCCACTCCCCCCAGGACCAGGTGTCAGAAAGCGTTAGATACACTGTCCTTTCCCCCACTCTGGGACCGGGTGTCACAGTGCGTTAGATACACTGTCCTTTCCCCCCTCTGGGACCGGGTATCACAGTGCGTTAGATACACTGTCCTTTCCCCCCTCTGGGACTGGGTATCACAGTGCGTTAGATACACTGTCCTTTCCCCCTCTCTGGGACCGGGTGTCACAGTGCGTTAGATACACTGTCCTTTCCCCCCTCTGGGACCGGGTATCACAGTGCGTTAGATACACTGTCCTTTCCCCCCTCTGGGACCGGGTATCACAGTGCGTTAGATACACTGTCCTTTCCCCCTCTCTGGGACCGGGTGTCACAGTGCGTTAGATACACTGTCCTTTCCCCCACTCTGGGACCGGGTGTCACAGTGCGTTAGATACACTGTCCTTTCCCCCACTCTGGGACCGGGTGTCACAGTGCGTTAGATACACTGTCCTTTCCCCCTCTCTGGGACCGGGTGTCACAGTGCGTTAGATACACTGTCCTTTCCCCCACTCTGGGACCGGGTGTCACAGTGCGTTAGATACACTGTCCTTTCCCTCTCTCTGGGACCGGGTGTCACAGTGCGTTAGATACACTGTCCTTTCCCCCTCTCTGGGACCGGGTGTCACAGTGCGTTAGATACACTGTCCTTTCCCCCACTCTGGGACCGGGTGTCACAGTGTGTTAGATACACTGTCCTTTCCCCCTCTCTGGGACCGGGTATCACAGTGCGTTAGATACACTGTCCTTTCCCCCACTCTGGGACCGGGTGTCACAGTGCGTTAGATACACTGTCCTTTCCCCCACTCTGGGACCGGGTATCACAGTGCGTTAGATATACTGTCCTTTCCTCCACTCTGGGACTGGGTATCACAGTGCGTTAGATACACTGTCCTTTCCCCCTCTCTGGGACCGGGTGTCACAGTGCGTTAGATACACTGTCCTTTCCCCCCTCTCTGGGACCGGGTGTCACAGTGTGTTAGATACACTGTCCTTTCCCCCACTCTGGGACCGGGTATCACAGTGCGTTAGATACACTGTCCTTTCCCCCACTCTGGGACCGGGTGTCACAGTGCGTTAGATACACTGTCCTTTCCCCCACTCTGGGACCGGGTATCACAGTGCGTTAGATACACTGTCCTTTCCCCCTCTCTGGGACCGGGTGTCACAGTGCGTTAGATACACTGTCCTTTCCCCCACTCTGGGACCGGGTGTCACAGTGCGTTAGATACACTGTCCTTTCCCCCTCTCTGGGACCGGGTGTCACAGTGCGTTAGATACACTGTCCTTTCCCCCTCTCTGGGACCGGGTGTCACAGTGCGTTAGATACACTGTCCTTTCCCCCTCTCTGGGACCGGGTGTCACAGTGCGTTAGATACACTGTCCTTTCCCCCTCTCTGGGACCGGGTGTCACAGTGCGTTAGATACACTGTCCTTTCCCCCACTCTGGGACCGGGTGTCACACTGCGTTAGATACACTGTCCTTTCCCCCTCTCTGGGACCGGGTGTCACAGTGCGTTAGATACACTGTCCTTTCCCCCTCTCTGGGACCGGGTGTCACAGTGCGTTAGATACACTGTCCTTTCCCCCTCTCTGGGACCGGGTGTCACAGTGCGTTAGATACACTGTCCTTTCCCCCACTCTGGGACCGGGTGTCACAGTGCGTTAGATACACTGTCCTTTCCCCCACTCTGGGACCGGGTGTCACAGTGCGTTAGATACACTGTCCTTTCCCCCACTCTGGGACCGGGTGTCACAGTGCGTTAGATACACTGTCCTTTCCCCCACTCTGGGACCGGGTGTCACAGTGCGTTAGATACACTGTCCTTTCCCCCACTCTGGGACCGGGTGTCACAGTGCATTAGATACACTGTCCTTTCCCCCACTCTGGGACCGGGTGTCACAGTGCATTAGATACACTGTCCTTTCCCCCACTCTGGGACCGGGTGTCACAGTGCGTTAGATACACTGTCCTTTCCCCCACTCTGGGACCGGGTGTCACAGTGCGTTAGATACACTGTCCTTTCCCCCTCTCTGGGACCGGGTGTCACAGTGCGTTAGATACACTGTCCTTTCCCCCACTCTGGGACCGGGTGTCACAGTGCGTTAGATACACTGTCCTTTCCCCCTCTCTGGGACCGGGTGTCACAGTGCGTTAGATACACTGTCCTTTCCCCCTCTCTGGGACCGGGTGTCACAGTGCGTTAGATACACTGTCCTTTCCCCCACTCTGGGACCGGGTGTCACAGTGCGTTAGATACACTGTCCTTTCCCCCTCTCTGGGACCGGGTGTCACAGTGTGTTAGATACACTGTCCTTTCCCACTCTCTGGGACCGGGTATCACAGTGCGTTAGATACACTGTCCTTTCCCCCACTCTGGGACCGGGTGTCACAGTGCGTTAGATACACTGTCCTTTCCCCCTCTCTGGGACCGGGTGTCACAGTGCGTTAGATACACTGTCCTTTCCCACTCTCTGGGACCGGGTATCACAGTGCGTTAGATACACTGTCCTTTCCCCCCTCTCTGGGACCGGGTGTCACAGTGCGTTAGATACACTGTCCTTTCCCCCACTCTGGAACCGGGTGTCACAGTGCGTTAGATACACTGTCCTTTCCCCCACTCTGGGACCGGGTGTCACAGTGCGTTAGATACACTGTCCTTTCCCCCACTCTGGAACCGGGTGTCACAGTGCGTTAGATACACTGTCCTTTCCCCCTCTCTGGGACCGGGTGTCACAGTGCGTTAGATACACTGTCCTTTCCCCCTCTCTGGGACCGGGTGTCACAGTGCGTTAGATACACTGTCCTTTCCCCCTCTCTGGGACCAGGTATCACAGTGCGTTAGATACACTGTCCTTTCCCCCTCTCTGGGACCGGGTGTCACAGTGCGTTAGATACATTGTCCTTTCCCCCACTCTGGGACCGGGTATCACAGTGCGTTAGATACACTGTCCTTTCCCCCTCTCTGGGACTGGGGGTTACAGTGCGTTAGATACACTGTCCTTTCCCCCACTCTGGGACCGGGTATCACAGTGCGTTAGATACACTGTCCTTTCCCCCACTCTGGGACCGGGTGTCACAGTGCGTTAGATACACTGTCCTTTCCCCCACTCTGGGACCGGGTGTCACAGTGCGTTAGATACACTGTCATTTCCCCCACTCTGGGACCGGGTGTCACAGTGCGTTAGATACACTGTCCTTTCCCCCACTCTGGGACCGGGTATCACTGTGCGTTAGATACACTGTCCTTTCCCCCACTCTGGGACCGGGTGTCACAGTGCGTTAGATACACTGTCCTTTCCCCCACTCTGGGACCGGGTATCACAGTGCGTTAGATACACTGTCCTTTCCCCCACTCTGGGACCGGGTGTCACAGTGCGTTAGATACACTGTCCTTTCCCCCACTCTGGGACCGGGTATCACAGTGCGTTAGATACACTGTCCTTTCCCCCACTCTGGGACCGGGTGTCACAGTGCGTTAGATACACTGTCCTTTCCCCCACTCTGGGACCGGGTATCACAGTGCGTTAGATACACTGTCCTTTCCCCCTCTCTGGGACCGGGTATCACAGTGCGTTAGATACACTGTCCTTTCCCCCACTCTGGGACCGGGTATCACAGTGCGTTAGATACACTGTCCTTTCCCCCTCTGGGACCGGGTGTCACAGTGCGTTAGATACACTGTCCTTTCCCCCACTCTGGGACCGGGTGTCACAGTGCGTTAGATACACTGTCCTTTCCCCCCTCTCTGGGACCGGGTGTCACAGTGCATTAGATACACTGTCCTTTCCCCCACTCTGGGACCGGGTATCACAGTGCGTTAGATACACTGTCCTTTCCCCCACTCTGGGACCGGGTGTCACAGTGTGTTAGATACACTGTCCTTTGCCCCCTCTCTGGGACCGGGTGTCACAGTGCGTTAGATACACTGTCCTTTCCCCCACTCTGGGACCGGGTATCACAGTGCGTTAGATACACTGTCCTTTCCCCCACTCTGGGACCGGGTGTCACAGTGCGTTAGATACACTGTCCTTTCCCCCTCTCTGGGACCGGGTATCACAGTGCGTTAGATACACTGTCCTTTCCCCCACTCTGGGACCGGGTATCACAGTGCGTTAGATACACTGTCCTTTCCCCCTCTCTGGGACCGGGTATCACAGTGCGTTAGATACACTGTCCTTTCCCCCACTCTGGGACCGGGTATCACAGTGCGTTAGATACACTGTCCTTTCCCCCACTCTGGGACCGGGTATCACAGTGCGTTAGATACACTGTCCTTTCCCCCACTCTGGGACCGGGTATCACAGTGCGTTAGATACACTGTCCTTTCCCCCTCTCTGGGACCGGGTGTCACAGTGCGTTAGATACACTGTCCTTTCCCCCACTCTGGGACCGGGTATCACAGTGCGTTAGATACACTGTCCTTTCCCCCACTCTGGGACCGGGTGTCACAGTGCGTTAGATACACTGTCCTTTCCCCCACTCTGGGACCGGGTATCACAGTGCGTTAGATACACTGTCCTTTCCCCCACTCTGGGCCCGGGTATCACAGTGCGTTAGATACACTGTCCTTTCCCCCACTCTGGGACCGGGTGTCACAGTGCTTTAGATACACTGTCCTTTCCCCCCTCTGGGACTGGGTGTCACAGTGCGTTAGATACACTGTCCTTTCCCCCTCTGGGACCGGGTGTCACAGTGCGTTAGATACACTGTCCTTTCCCCCACTCTGGGACCGGGTGTCACGGTGCGTTAGATACACTGTCCTTTCCCCACTCTGGGACCGGGTGTCACAGTGCGTTAGATACACTGTCCTTTCCCCCACTCTGGGAGCGGGTGTCACAGTGCGTTAGATACACTGTCCTTTCCCCCTCTCTGGGACCGGGTGTCACAGTGCGTTAGATACACTGTCCTTTCCCCCTCTCTGGGACTGTGTGTCACAGTGCGTTAGATACACTGTCCTTTCCCCCACTCTCTCTGGGACCGGGTATCACAGTGCGTTAGATACACTGTCCTTTCCCCCTCTCTGGGACCGGGTGTCACAGTGCGTTAGATACACTGTCCTTTCCCCCACTCTGGGACCGGGTATCACAGTGCGTTAGATACACTGTCCTTTCCCCCACTCTGGGACCGGGTGTCACAGTGCGTTAGATACACTGTCCTTTCCCCCACTCTGGGACCGGGTATCACAGTGCGTTAGATACACTGTCCTTTCCCCCACTCTGGGACCGGGTGTCACAGTGCTTTAGATACACTGTCCTTTCCCCCTTCTGGGACTGGGTGTCACAGTGCGTTAGATACACTGTCCTTTCCCCCTCTGGGACCGGGTGTCACAGTGCGTTAGATACACTGTCCTTTCCCCCTCTCTGGGACCGGGTGTCACAGTGCGTTAGATACACTGTCCTTTCCCCCACTCTGGGACCGGGTGTTACAGTGCGTTAGATACACTGTCCTTTCCCCCACTCTGGGACCGGGTGTCACAGTGCGTTAGATACACTGTCCTTTCCCCCACTCTGGGACCGGGTGTCACGGTGCGTTAGATACACTGTCCTTTCCCCCACTCTGGGACCGGGTGTCACAGTGCGTTAGATACACTGTCCTTTCCCCCACTCTGGGACCGGGTGTTACAGTGCGTTAGATACACTGTCCTTTCCCCCACTCTGGGACCGGGTGTCACAGTGCGTTAGATACACTGTCCTTTCCCCCACTCTGGGACCGGGTGTCACGGTGCGTTAGATACACTGTCCTTTCCCCACTCTGGGACCGGGTGTCACAGTGCGTTAGATACACTGTCCTTTCCCCCACTCTGGGACCGGGTGTCACGGTGCGTTAGATACACTGTCCTTTCCCCACTCTGGGACCGGGTGTCACAGTGTGTTAGATACACTGTCCTTTCCCCCTCTCTGGGACCGTGTGTCACAGTGCGTTAGATACACTGTCCTTTCCCCCTCTCTGGGACCAGGTATCACAGTGCGTTAGATACACTGTCCTTTCCCCCTCTCTGGGACCGGGTATCACAGTGCGTTAGATACACTGTCCTTTCCCCCTCTCTGGGACCGGGTGTCACAGTGCGTTAGATACACTGTCCTTTCCCCCACTCTGGGACCGGGTGTCACAGTGCGTTAGATACACTGTCCTTTCCCCCTCTCTGGGACCGGGTGTCACAGTGCGTTAGATACACTGTCCTTTCCCCCACTCTGGGACCGGGTATCACAGTGCGTTAGATACACTGTCCTTTCCCCCTCTCTGGGACCGGGTATCACAGTGCGTTAGATACACTGTCCTTTCCCCCACTCTGGGACCGGGTGTCACAGTGCGTTAGATACACTGTCCTTTCCCCCTCTCTGGGACCGGGTGTCACAGTGCGTTAGATACACTGTCCTTTCTTGAGGCCGTGTCCAGTGTTTCGGGCCTAGTTGTCTAGGCTCTATAGTGGGAGTCCGGTGATGACCCCCCCAGCGAATTGGACTGTGGTTCCACGGGGTGTCCGAGCCTCTGACGGGACCGGGAGGTGTGGGGTTGGCGGCAGATGTGTGGGGTGGGGTATTTTATCCGTTGCCCGGATCGATTCATTTCTTCGTCTCTCTCTACCCACAGGCAACGTCGCCTGGATGCACCTACAGGCTGCTCGCGCCCTGCAGCTCAGGCCCGAGGTGCTGGGGGGCGAGGCCTACTTCTGCTACGATGACTCGCCCTACCTGAGTTACGAGGAGTTCGACATGGAGTTCATGGGGCCCGTTGGCATCCGCATGGTGGGCCAGGCGCCCCCGCTCCCCTACTTCATACTCTACCTGCTGGCAAGCTTCCTGGAGGCCGTCCAGTGGCTCCTGCGGCCCCTGGTGACCACCACCCCCTCCCTCAACCGCTACACCCTCGCCATGGTGACCACCACCTTCACCGTCCGGACCGACAAGGCCACCCGCCACTTCGGCTACCAGCCCCTGGTCTCCTGGCAACAGAGCAAGGCCAGGACGGTGGCCTGGATCAAGGAGGTGGATCGGGCCTACTCCCAGAAGAAGTAGCCCCGCGCTCCCCGCTCCCCCCCCCCCCCCCCCCCCCGCCCCGACCACCGAGGCCCCGCTCCGCCGTACAGCGGTGGGGTGGGGCAGAGGGGGGTGGGCCGGGCGTCCGCGAGGGTCGGCACCTCTCGTTCACATCCCCCCGTCTCTCGAGCCCGGCCTGCTGAAGGATTGGAGAGGCCTACGGTTTGGAGTAGGCCGCAGGCTCCCAGGAATAACGCCACCCCCCCCCCCCCCCACCCCACCCCCCCACCCCCTCTCTGTCCTGGGGTAGGCCGGAGGCCCTGTTTCCCTGCCGTCAGCCTCCCTGACTCCATCTTTCAACCAATTCCCATGACAACACCACCCCCCCCAATACAAACCACAGCGTCCACAGAGATGGCACACTCAACCGGGGCACCCCCCACCCCCTCCCAAGGGCATTCCCTGAGGCAAGGTACATAGAACATAGAACATTACAGCGCAGAACAGGCCCTTCGGCCCACAATGTTGTGCCAACCCGTTAAAAAGCAATGACCCTCTAACCTAAACCAATCCCTTTCCATCCATAAACCTATCCACGGATCTCTTCAACGCCCCCAAACTAGGCGCATCTACAACTGCAGCAGGCAGGGCATTCCAATCCCTCACCACCCTCTGGGTAAAGAACCTACCCCTGACATCCGTCCTATAACTACCACCCCTTAATTTAAAGCCATGCCCCCTCGTGCTAGCTTTCTCCATCCGAGGAAAAAGGCTATCACTATCCACCCTATCTAAACCTCTAATCATCTTATATGTTTCTATAAGATCCCCTCTTAGCCGCCTTCTTTCTAACGAAAACAACCTCAAATCTCTCAGTCTCTCCTCATAGGACCTCCCCTCCATACCAGGCACCATCCTGGTAAACCTCCTCTGCACCCTCTCCAAAGCCTCCACATCCTTCCTGTAATGTGGGGACCAGAACTGCACACAATACTCCAAGTGCGGCCGCACCAGAGTTGTGTACAGTTGCAACATGACACTGCGGCTCTTAAATTCAATCCCCCTACCAATAAACGCCAAGACACCGTACGCCTTCTTAACAACCTTATCTACTTGATTCCCAACTAACCTATCAAACCCTGTCCTGTGGAGGGAGCTTTACTGTGTATCTAACCCCGTGCTGTACCTGTCCTGGGAGTGTTTGATGGGGGGGACAGTGTAGAGGGAGCTTTACTCTGTATCTAACCCCGTGCTGTACCTGTCCTGGGAGTGTTTGATGGGGACAGTGTAGAGGGAGCTTTACTCTGTATCTAACCCCGTGCTGTACCTGTCCTGGGAGTGTTTGATGGGGGGACAGTGTAGAGGGAGCTTTACTCTGTATCTAACCCCGTGTTGTACCTGTCCTGGGAGTGTTTGATGGGGGGACAGTGTAGAGGGAGCTTTACTCTGTATCTAACCCCGTGCTGTACCTGTCCTGGGAGTGTTTGATGGGGGGACAGTGTAGAGGGAGCTTTACTCTGTATCTAACCCCGTGCTGTACCTGTCCTGGGAGTGTTTGATGGGGGGGACAGTGTAGAGGGAGCTTTACTCTGTATCTAACCCCGTGCTGTACCTGTCCTGGGAGTGTTTGATGGGGGGACAGTGTAGAGGGAGCTTTACTCTGTATCTAACCCCGTGCTGTACCTGTCCTGGGAGTGTTTGATGGGGGACAGTGTAGAGGGAGCTTTACTCTGTATCTAACCCCGTGCTGTACCTGTCCTGGGAGTGTTTGATGGGGGACAGTGTAGAGGGAGCTTTACTCTGTATCTAACCCCGTGCTGTACCTGTCCTGGGAGTGTTTGATGGGGACAGTGTAGAGGGAGCTTTACTCTGTATCTAACCCCGTGCTGTACCTGTCCTGGGAGTGTTTGATGGGGGGGACAGTGTAGAGGGAGCTTTACTCTGTATCTAACCCCGTGCTGTACTTGTCCTGGGAGTGTTTGATGGGGGGACAGTGTAGAGGGAGCTTTACTCTGTATCTAACCCTGTGCTGTACCTGTCCTGGGAGTGTTTGATGGGGGGACAGTGTAGAGGGAGCTTTACTCTGTATCTAACCCCGTGCTGTACCTGTCCTGGGAGTGTTTGATGGGGGACAGTGTAGAGGGAGCTTTACTCTGTATCTAACCCCGTGCTGTACCTGTCCTGGGAGTGTTTGATGGGGGGGACAGTGTAGAGGGAGCTTTACTCTGTATCTAACCCCGTGCTGTACCTGTGCTGGGAGTGTTTGATGGGGGACAGTGTAGAGGGAGCTTTACTCTGTATCTAACCCCGTGCTGTACCTGTCCTGGGAGTGTTTGATGGGGGACAGTGTAGAGGGAGCTTTACTCTGTATCTAGTTTGACACGAAGAGAAACTGGAACCAGTGAGCTAACTTGTGAAGAAATATTCGGGACTTAAACTGTTGAGAAATAAATAACGTTGACTCTGCACTGTGGTCCCGTGTGCTCAGTCTTATATACCCAGTGTTTTGGGACTGACTTGTAAGATGTGTGTGTGATACAAGTGGTTCTGGGGTTGCTGGAGGAGAGATTAACCACCTTCGGAGTCTCGTCGCTGGTGTTCAGACAAATGAGGAAATCCATTCCCACGGGAAGGAGTTGATGCCAATTTGGTGGATATCGAAATTGGGTTCCAACTGGAGGGGAGTGGGGGGGCAGGATTGGGCTATCGAGTTGGGTGATGGTGGGTTGGAACAAAGAAAAACGACAGCATAACCAGGCCCACAAGATCCTATCCCTCCCGACCAGGCCTATCTCTCACCCTCAATCCCATTCAATCCCATCCAGAAGTCTCTTCAAAGACCCCCCCCAGCGAGTTCCCCCCCCACCGACGGCAGCCCATTCCACTGACATCTCTGTACCTCCTCCCCAGCACCTCAAACCTGTGTCCCCTCTCTCGTAGCGACCATCTCAGCCCCTGGGGGGGGGGCAAAAGCCTCCGAGAATCCACCCTGTCTATTCCACTCACATCTTATTCACCTCTATCACGTCGCCTCTCATCCAGGGAGGAGGGACCCAGCTCCCTCGGCCTATCCACAGGAGGCCTGCCTCCCCAGTCCAGGCAACATCCTTGTGAACCCCCTCTGCACCCTCCCAATAGCCTCCCACATCCCTCCTGTAGTGAAGGTTTTTGGGAATCCCGCTCATCCGTAATGGACAACAAACTATTCGACCAACGACGCGAGTTCTTCAGAGATATGGTGGGCGGGGGTGGGGGCAGGGGGTTGCGGGGGGGAGGCGTGTGGGGTGTGCGGGTGGGTGGGGGGTGGGGTGGTGGAGAGCGGACGGTGAGACTTATCTCTGACACAAGGCCAACAACGTAGGTCAGAGAGGAGAGAGGGTTCACTGGGGCCCGAACCCTCGGGGGGTTGTTGGGGGGGGGGGTCTGAACCCTCAGGGGGTGGGGGGGGCGGAGTCTGAACCCTCGGGGGAGGGGTCAGAACCCTCTTGGGGGGGGCGGTTCAGAACCCTTGGTGGCGGGGCAGGGGGAGTCTGAGGGAGAGAGCCAGACAGGAATGCACAGAGTCGGCAGGATTTGGGAACAGGTCCTCCCTGCGCACTCGGGAGAGGCGGGAATGTCGCCAGCTTTGGAGTCGCACATTCCCGCCCCCACCAAAGATGTGTAGGTTAGGGTGGATTGGCCGTGCTAAATTGTCCCTTAGTGTCCAAAGATGTGTAGGTTAGGGGGGATTGGCCGTGCTAAATTGTCCCTTAGTGTCCCAAAGATGTGTAGGTTAGGGTGGATTGGCCGTGCTAAATTGTCCCTTAGTGTCCAAAGATGTGTAGGTTAGGGTGGATTGGCCGTGCTAAATTGCCCCTTAGTGTCCAAAGATGTGTAGGTTAGGGTGGATTGGCCGTGCTAAATTGTCCCTTAGTGTCCAAAGATGTGTAGGTTAGGGTGGATTGGCCGTGCTAAATTGTCCCTTAGTGTCGAAAGATGTGTAGGTTAGGGTGGATTGGCCGTGCTAAATTGTCCCTTAGTGTCCAAAGATGTGTAGGTTAGGGTGGATTGGCCGTGCTAAATTGTCCCTTAGTGTCCAAAGATGTGTAGGTTAGGGTGGATTGGCCATGCTAAATTGTCCCTTAGTGTCGAAAGATGTGTAGGTTAGGGTGGATTGGCCGTGCTAAATTGTCCCCTCAGTGTCCAAAGATGTGTAGGTTAGGGTGGATTGGCCGTGCTAAATTGTCCCTTAGTGTCCAAAGATGTGTAGGTTAGGGTGGATTGGCCATGCTAAATTGTCCCTTAGTGTCCAAAGATGTGTAGGTTAGGGTGGATTGGCCGTGCTAAATTGTCCCTTAATGTCCCAAAGATGTGTAGGTTAGGGTGGATTGGCTGTGCTAAATTGTCCCTTAGTGTCCAAAGATGTGTAGGTTAGGGTGGATTGGCCATGCTAAATTGTCCCTTAGTGTCCAAAGATGTGCAGGTTAGGGTGGATTGGCCATGCTAAATTGTCCCTTAGTGTCCAAAGATGTGTAGGTTAGGGTGGATTGGCCGTGCTAAATTGTCCCTTAGTGTCCAAAGATGTGTAGGTTAGGGTGGATTGGCCGTGCTAAATTGTCCCTTAGTGTCCAAAGATGTGTAGGTTAGGGGGGATTGGCCGTGCTAAATTGTCCCTTAGTGTCCAAAGATGTGTAGGTTAGGGTGGATTGGCCATGCTAAATTGTCCCTTAGTGTCCAAAGATGTGTAGGTTAGGGTGGATTGGCCGTGCTAAATTGTCCCTTAGTGTCCAAAGATGTGTAGGTTAGGGTGGATTGGCCATGTGGTGTTATGTTAATAGGGTGGCGGGAGAAGGCATGCAGAGACTGCAGAGAGCAGTCCATTCGGCCCATTGACTCTGTACCGACTCCCGGGCAGAGTATTTTATCCACGCCTTCTCCCCCCAACCTATCAAGACAACACCACACGGCCAATCCCCCCGAACGCAGGCATCTCTGATCAGAGACAGAGGGAGGGATGTAGGAGCTGGAGGAGGCAATAGAGTCGGTGGGGGGGGGGTGGAGGGGGGGAGTCGGTGGGGGGGGGGTGGAGGGGGGGAGTCGGGGGCGGGGGGGTGAAGCGGGGGAGTCGGGGGGCGGAGGGGGGGAGTTGGGGGGCGGAGGGGGGAGTAGGGGGGCGGAGGGGGGGAGTGGGGGCGAGTAGGGGGGTGGAGGGGGGAGTCGGGAGGGAGGGGAGGGGGGAGTAGGAGGCTGGAGGAGGTTACAGAGATAGGGAGGGGGGCTGGAGGAGGTTACAGAGATAGGGAGGGGGTGTAGGGGCTGGAGGAGGTTACAGAGATAGGGAGGGGGTGTAGGGGGGCTGGAGGAGGTTACAGAGATAGGGAGGGGGTGTAGGGGGGCTGGAGGAGGTTACAGAGATAGGGAGGGGGTGTAGGGGGGCTGGAGGAGGTTACAGAGATAGGGAGGGGGTGTAGGGGGGCTGGAGGAGGTTACAGAGATAGGGAGGGGGTGTAGGGGGGCTGGAGGAGGTTACAGGGATAGGGAGGGGGTGTAGGGGGCTGGAGGAGGTTACAGAGATAGGGAGGGGGTGTAGGGGGGCTGGAGGAGGTTACAGAGATAGGGAGGGGGTGTAGGGGGGCTGGAGGAGGTTACAGAGATAGGGAGGTGGTGTAGGGGGCCTGGAGGAGGTTACAGAGATAGGGAGGGGGTGTAGTGGGGCTGGAGGAGGTTACAGAGATAGGGAGGGGGTGTAGGGGGCTGGAGGGGGTTACAGAGATAGGGAGGGGGTGTAGGAGGCTGGAGGGGGTTACAGAGATAGGGAGGGGGTGTAGGGATTGGAGGAGGTTACAGAGATAAGGAGGGGGGTGTAGGGGGGCTGGAGGAGGTTACAGAGATAGGGAGGTGGTGTAGTGGGGCTGGAGGAGGTTACAGAGATAGGGAGGGGGTGTAGGGGGCTGGAGGGGGTTACAGAGATAGGGAGGGGGTGTAGGAGGCTGGAGGGGGTTACAGAGATAGGGAGGGGGTGTAGGGATTGGAGGAGGTTACAGAGATAAGGAGGGGGTGTAGGGGGGCTGGAGGAGGTTACAGAGATAGGGAGGGGGTGTAGGGGGGCTGGAGGGGGTTACAGAGATAGGGAGGGGGTGTAGGGGGGCTGGAGGGGGTTACAGAGATAGGGAGGGGGTGTAGGGATTGGAGGAGGTTACAGAGATAGGGAGGGGGGCTGGAGGGGGTTACAGAGATAAGGAGGGGGTGTAGGGGGCTGGAGGGGGTGTAGGGGGGCTGGAGGGGGTTACAGAGATAGGGAGGGGGGTGTAGGGATTGGAGGGGGTTACAGAGATGGGGAGGGGGGTGTAGGGATTGGAGGAGGTTACAGAGATAAGGAGGGGGGCTGGAGGGGGTTACAGAGATGGGGAGGGGGGTGTAGGGATTGGAGGGGGTTACAGAGATGGGGAGGGGGGTGTAGGGGGCTGTCCCGGATTTTGATGTCCTGTACTTCCCCGGAGCCTTCGACATCTCAGGACTGAGAGCGAACATCTCCCCAGGGCCCATCCCCACACCCCGGTTCACTGCAACACCAAACCTCCAACAGATTGTCCGCAGCCAACTACCCAGCCTTCAGGGGAACAGTGACCACAACCCTGCCACAGCAACCTCCGCAGGATATGGCAGACTCTCAACAATGAAGGTGTCATCACACGTGAGAACACCACCCACCAGGGAGACCGCACTCACTCTCGCAACTCGGCCAACGTTGTCTACCCGATACGCTGCAGGACAGGATGTCCCGAGGCATGGTACACTGGGGAGACCATGCAGACTCTACAACAACGGATGAGTGAACATCGCTCGACAATCATTGGGCAAGACTGTTCCCTTCCTGTTGGCCAACACTTCACGGGCATTCGGCCTCTAATCTTCGGGTCAACGTTCTCCAAGGTGGCTTTAGCAACAAACGACAGCGCAGAGTCGCTGAGCAGAGACTGATAGACAAGTTCTGCACACACGAGGACAGCCTCAACCGGGACCTTGGGTTCCTGTCGCACTATCTGTAACCCCCATGACTTGCTTGGGCTTACACAATCTCACTAACGGTCCTGTCTCGACACAATCCACATCTCTTTAACCAGAGCTGAAACCACTCTCCACTCACACTGTCTGTACCTCTGAGGCTGGATTCCCTGTAAAGGCTCTCATTCCAACCATTATTGTGTAAATTCAATGAATGATGTACAGAGTGTGGAGCAGTGTGTGTATGTGTGAGAGAGAGAGTGTGGGGCAGTGTGTATGTGTGAGAGAGAGAGAGTGTGGGGCAGTGTGTGTGTGAGAGAGAGAGTGTGGGGCAGTGTGTGTGTGTGAGAGAGAGAGTGTGGGGCAGTGTGTGTGTGTGTGAGAGAGAGTGTGGGGCAGTGTGTGTGTGTGTGAGAGAGAGTGTGGGGCAGTGT
Source organism: Carcharhinus amblyrhynchos (assembly GCF_965287045.1). Taxonomy (NCBI): domain Eukaryota; kingdom Metazoa; phylum Chordata; class Chondrichthyes; order Carcharhiniformes; family Carcharhinidae; genus Carcharhinus; species Carcharhinus amblyrhynchos. The sequence goes on from NW_027650981.1 coordinate 18,319, forward strand.
GTGTGTGTGAGAGAGAGTGTGGGGCAGTGTGTGTGTGAGAGAGAGTGTGGGGCAGTGTGTGTGTGCGAGAGAGAGTGTGGGGCAGTGTGTGTGTGTGAGAGAGAGTGTGGGGCAGTGTGTGTGTGAGAGAGAGAGTGTGGGGCAGTGTGTGTGTGTGAGAGAGAGTGTGGGGCAGTGTGTGTGTATGTGAGAGAGAGTGTGGGGCAGTGTGTGTGTGTGAGAGAGAGTGTGGGGCAGTGTGTGTGTGTGAGAGAGAGAGTGTGGGGCAGTGTGTGTGTGTGTGAGAGAGAGTGTGGGGCAGTGTGTGTGTGAGAGAGAGAGTGTGGGGCAGTGTGTGTGTGTGAGAGAGAGAGTGTGGGGCAGTGTGTGTGTGAGACAGAGTGTGGGGCAGTGTGTGTGTGAGAGAGAGTGTGGGGCAGTGTGTGTGTGTGTGAGAGAGTGTGGGGCAGTGTGAGTGTGTGAGAGAGAGTGTGGGGCAGTGTGTGTGTGTGAGAGAGAGTGTGGGGCAGTGTGTGTGTATGTGAGAGAGAGTGTGGGGCAGTGTGTGTGTGTGAGAGAGAGTGTGGGGCAGTGTGTGTGTGAGAGAGAGAGTGTGGGGCAGTGTGTGTGTGTGAGAGAGAGAGTGTGGGGCAGTGTGTGTGTGTGAGAGAGTGTGGGGCAGTGTGTGTGTGAGAGAGAGAGTGTGGGGCAGTGTGTGTGTGAGAGAGAGAGTGGGGCAGTGTGTGTGTGTGAGAGAGAGAGTGTGGGGCAGTGTGTATGTGAGAGAGAGTGTGGGCAGTGTGTGTGTGTGAGAGAGTGTGTGGGGCAGTGTGTGTGTGAGAGAGAGAGTGTGGGGCAGTGTGTGTGTGTGAGAGAGAGAGTGTGGGGCAGTGTGTGTGTGAGAGAGAGAGTGTAGGCAGTGTGTGTGTGTGAGAGAGTGTGTGGGGCAGTGTGTGTGTGTGAGAGAGAGAGTGTGGGGCAGTGTGTGTGTGTGTGAGAGAGAGTGTGGGGCAGTGTGTGTGTGTGTGAGAGAGTGTGTGGGGCAGTGTGTGTGTGTGAGAGAGAGTGTGGGGCAGTGTGTGTGTGTGTGAGAGAGTGTGGGGCAGTGTGTGTGTGTGTGAGAGAGAGTGTGGGCAGTGTGTGTGTGTGTGAGAGAGAGTGTGGGCAGTGTGTGTGTGTGAGAGAGTGTGGGGCAGTGTGTGTGTGTGAGAGAGAGAGTGTGGGGCAGTGTGTGTGTGTGTGAGAGAGAGTGTGGGGCAGTGTGTGTGTGTGAGAGAGAGTGGGGGGGGCAGTGTGTGTGTGTGAGAGAGAGTGTGGGGCAGTGTGTGTGTGTGAGAGAGAGTGTGGGGCATTGTGTGTGTGTTGAGAGAGAGTGTGGGGCAGTGTGTGTGTGAGAAAGAGTGTGTGGGGCAGTGTGTGTGTGTGTGAGAGAGAGAGTGTGGGGCAGTGTGTGTGTGTGAGAGAGAGTGTGGGGCAGTGTGTGTGTGTGAGAGAGTGTGGGGCAGTGTGTGTGTGTGAGAGAGAGTGTGGGGCAGTGTGTGTGTGTGAGAGAGAGTGTGGGGCAGTGTGTGTGTGTGTGAGACAGAGAGTGTGGGGCAGTGTGTGTGTGTGAGAGAGAGTGTGGGGCAGTGTGTGTGTGTGAGAGAGAGTGTGGGGCAGTGTGTGTGTGTGTGAGAGAGTGTGGGGCAGTGTGTGTGTGTGAGAGAGAGTGTGGGGCAGTGTGTGTGTGTGAGAGAGAGTGTGGGGCAGTGTGTGTGTGTGAGAGAGTGTGGGGCAGTGTGTGTGTGTGAGAGAGAGTGTGGGGCAGTGTGTGTGTGTGTGAGAGAGTGTGGGGCAGTGTGTGTGTGAGAGAGAGAGTGTGGGGCAGTGTGTGTGTGTGTGAGAGAGAGTGTGGGGCAGTGTGTGTGTGAGAGAGAGAGTGTGGGGCAGTGTGTGTGTGTGAGAGAGAGAGTGTGGGGCAGTGTGTGTGTGAGACAGAGTGTGGGGCAGTGTGTGTGTGTGTGAGAGAGAGTGTGGGGCAGTGTGTGTGTGTGTGAGAGAGTGTGGGGCAGTGTGTGTGTGAGAGAGTGTGGGGCAGTGTGTGTGTGTGTGAGAGAGAGTGTGGGGCAGTGTGTGTGTGTGAGAGAGAGTGTGGGGCAGTGTGTGTGTGTGAGAGAGAGAGTGTGGGGCAGTGTGTGTGAGAGAGAGTGTGGGGCAGTGTGTGTGAGAGAGAGTGTGGGGCAGTGTGTGTGTGTGAGAGAGTGTGGGGCAGTGTGTGTGTGTGTGAGAGAGTGTGGGGCAGTGTGTGTGTGAGAGAGTGTGGGGCAGTGTGTGTGTGTGTGAGAGAGAGTGTGGGGCAGTGTGTGTGTGTGAGAGAGAGTGTGGGGCAGTGTGTGTTTGTGTGAGGGAGTGTGGGGCAGTGTGTGTGTGTGAGAGAGAGTGTGGGGCAGTGTGTGTGTGAGAGAGAGTGTGGGGCAGTGTGTGTGAGAGAGAGTGTGGGGCAGTGTGTGTGAGAGAGAGTGTGGGGCAGTGTGTGTGTGTGAGAGAGTGTGGGGCAGTGTGTGTGTGTGAGAGAGAGTGTGGGGCAGTGTGTGTGTGTGTGAGAGAGTGTGGGGCAGTGTGTATGTGAGAGAGAGAGTGTGGGGCAGTGTGTGTGTGTGTGAGCGAGAGTGTGGGGCAGTGTGTGTGTGTGTGAGAGAGTGTGGGGCAGTGTGTGTGTGAGAGAGAGTTTGGGGCAGTGTGTGTGTGTGAGAGAGAGTGTGGGGCAGTGTGTGTGTGAGAGAGAGAGTGTGGGGCAGTGTGTGTGTGTGAGAGAGTGTGGGGCAGTGTGTGTGTGTGAGAGAGTGTGGGGCAGTGTGTGTGTGAGAGAGAGAGTGTGGGGCAGTGTGTGTGTGTGAGAGAGTGTGGGGCAGTGTGTGTGTGTGAGGGAGTGTGGGGCAGTGTGTGTGTGAGAGAGTGTGTGGGGCAGTGTGTGTGTGTGAGAGAGAGTGTGTGGGGCAGTGTGTGTGTGAGAGAGAGAGTGTGAGGCAGTGTGTGTGTGAGAGAGAGAGTGTGGGGCAGTGTGTGTGTGTGAGAGAGAGTGTGGGGCAGTGTGTGTGTGTGAGAGAGTGTGGGGCAGTGTGTGTGTGTGAGAGAGAGTGTGGGGCAGTGTGTGTGTGAGAGAGAGAGTGTGGGGTAGTGTGTGTGTGTGTGAGAGAGTGTGGGGCATTGTGTGTGTGTGAGAGAGAGTGTGGGGCAGTGTGTGTGTGAGAGAGTGTGTGGGGCAGTGTGTGTGTGAGAGAGAGAGTGTGGGGCAGTGTGTGTGTGTGAGAGAGAGTGTGGGGCAGTGTGTGTGTGTGAGACAGAGAGTGTGGGGCAGTGTGTGTGTGTGAGAGAGAGTGTGGGGCAGTGTGTGTGTGTGTGTGAGTGTGGGGCAGTGTGTGTGTGTGTGAGAGAGAGTGTGGGGCAGTGTGTGTGTGTGAGAGAGAGTGTGGGGCAGTGTGTGTGTGTGTGAGAGAGAGTGTGGGGCAGTGTGTGTGTGTGTGAGAGAGTGTGGGGCAGTGTGTGTGTGTGTGTGTGTGTGAGAGAGTGTGGGGCAGTGTGTGTGTGTGTGAGAGAGTGTGGGGCAGTGTGTGTGTGTGTGAGAGAGAGTGTGGGGCAGTGTGTGTGTGAGAGAGTGTGTGGGGCAGTGTGTGTGTGAGAGAGAGAGTGTGGGGCAGTGTGTGTGTGTGTGTGTGAGAGAGTGTGGGGCAGTGTGTGTGTGTGAGAGAGAGTGTGGGGCAGTGTGTGTGTGTGTGTGAGAGAGTGTGGGGCAGTGTGTGTGTGTGAGAGAGAGAGTGTGGGGCAGTGTGTGTGTGTGAGAGAGAGTGTGGGGCAGTGTGTGTGTGTGTGTGAGAGAGTGTGGGGCAGTGTGTGTGTGTGTGTGAGAGAGTGTGGGGCAGTGTGTGTGTGTGTGTGAGAGAGAGTGTGTGGGGCAGTGTGTGTGTGTGTGAGAGAGTGTGTGGGGCAGTGTGTGTGTGTGAGAGAGAGTGTGGGGCAGTGTGTGTGTGAGAGAGAGTGTGGGGCAGTGTGTGTGTGTGAGAGAGAGTGGGGGGCAGTGTGTGTGTGTGTGAGAGAGACTGTGGGGCAGTGTGTGTGTGAGAGAGTGTGGGGCAGTGTGTGTGTGTGAGAGAGAGTGTGGGGCTGTGTGTGTGTGTGAGAGAGTGTGGGGCAGTGTGTGTGTGTGAGAGAGAGTGTGGGGCAGTGTGTGTGTGAGAGAGAGAGTGTGGGGCAGTGTGTGAGAGAGAGAGTGTGGGGCGTGTGTGTGTGTGAGAGAGTGTGGGGCAGTGTGTGTGTGAGAGAGAGAGAGTGTGGGGCTGTGTGTGTGTGTGTGAGAGAGAGTGTGGGGCAGTGTGTGTGTGTGTGAGAGAGAGTGTGGGGCAGTGTGTGTGTGTGAGAGAGAGAGTGTGGGGCAGTGTGTGTGTGTGAGAGAGAGTGTGGGGCAGTGTGTGTGTGTGTGAGAGAGAGAGTGTGGGGCTGTGTGTGTGTGTGGAGAGAGAGTGTGGGGCAGTGTGTGTGTGAGAGAGAGTGTGGGGCAGTGTGTGTGTGTGTGAGAGAGTGTGGGGCAGTGTGTGTGTGTGAGAGAGAGTGTGGGGCAGTGTGTGTGTGAGAGAGAGTGTGGGGCAGTGTGTGTGTGTGTGAGAGAGAGTGTGGGGCAGTGTGTGTGTGTGTGTGAGAGAGTGTGGGGCAGTGTGTGTGTGTGAGAAAGAGAGTGTGGGGCAGTGTGTGTGTGAGAGAGAGTGTGGGGCAGTGTGTGTGTGTGTGAGAGAGAGTGTGGGGCAGTGTGTGTGTGTGAGAGAGAGTGTGGGGCAGTGTGTGTGTGTGTGAGAGAGAGTGTGGGGCAGTGTGTGTGTGAGAGACAGTGTGGGGCAGTGTGTGTGTGTGTGAGAGAGTGTGGGGCAGTGTGTGTGTGTGAGAGAGAGAGTGTGGGGCAGTGTGTGTGTGTGTGAGAGAGAGTGTGGGGCAGTGTGTGTGTGAGAGAGAGTGTGGGGCAGTGTGTGTGTGTGTGAGAGAGTGTGGGGCAGTGTGTGTGTGTGAGAGAGAGTGTGGGGCAGTGTGTGTGTGAGAGAGAGTGTGGGGCAGTGTGTGTGTGAGAGAGAGTGTGGGGCAGTGTGTGTGTGTGAGAGAGAGTGTGGGGCAGTGTGTGTGTGTGTGAGAGAGTGTGGGGCAGTGTGTGTGTGTGTGTGTGAGAGAGAGTGTGGGGCAGTGTGTGTGTGTGTGTGTGAGAGAGAGTGTGGGGCAGTGTGTGTGAGAGAGAGTGTGGGGCAGTGTGTGTGTGTGAGAGAGAGTGTGGGGCAGTGTGTGTGTGTGAGAGAGAGTGTGGGGCAGTGTGTGTGTGAGAGAGAGTGTGGGGCAGTGTGTGTGTGAGAGAGAGTGTGGGGCAGTGTGTGTGTGTGTGAGAGAGAGTGTGGGGCAGTGTGTGTGTGAGAGAGAGTGTGGGGCAGTGTGTGTGTGAGAGAGAGAGTGTGGGGCAGTGTGTGTGTGTGTGAGAGAGAGTGTGGGGCAGTGTGTGTGTGAGAGAGAGAGTGTGGGGCAGTGTGTGTGTGTGTGAGAGAGAGTGTGGGGCAGTGTGTGTGTGTGTGAGAGAGAGTGTGGGGCAGTGTGTGTGTGAGAGAGAGTGTGGGGCAGTGTGTGTGTGAGAGAGAGAGTGTGGGGCAGTGTGTGTGTGTGTGAGAGAGAGAGTGTGGGGCAGTGTGTGTGTGTGAGAGAGTGTGGGGCAGTGTGTGTGTGAGAGAGAGAGTGTGGGGCAGTGTGTGTGTGTGAGAGAGAGTGTGTGGGGCAGTGTGTGTGTGTGTGAGAGAGAGTGTGGTGCAGTGTGTGTGTGTGAGAGAGAGTGTGGGGCAGTGTGTGTGTGTGTGAGAGAGAGTGTGGGGCAGTGTGTGTGTGTGTGAGAGAGAGTGTGGGGCAGTGTGTGTGTGTGAGAGAGAGTGTGGGGCAGTGTGTGTGTGTGAGAGAGAGTGTGTGGGGCAGTGTGTGTGTGTGAGAGAGTGTGTGGGGCAGTGTGTGTGTGTGAGAGAGAGAGTGGGGCAGTGTGTCTGTCAGAGGGAGTGTGGGGCAGTGTGTGTGTGTGTTAGGCAGTGTTTGGGGCAGTGTGTGTGTGTGAGAGAGAGAGAGTGTGGGGCAGTGTGTGTGTGTGTGAGAGAGAGTGTGGGGCAGTGTGTGTGTGTGTGAGAGAGAGTGTGGGGCAGTGTGTGTGTATGAGAGAGTGTGGGGCAGTGTGTGTGTGTGTGTGTGAGAGAGAGTGTGGGGGAGTGTGTGTGTATGAGAGAGTGTGGGGCAGTGTGTGTGTGTGTGTGTGAGAGAGAGTGTGTGGCAGTGTGTGTCTATGAGAGAGAGTGGGGCAGTGTGTGTGTGTGTGTGTGTGTGTGTGTGAGAGAGAGTGTGGGGCAGTGTGTGTGTGTGTGTGTGAGTGTGGGGCAGTGTGTGTGTGAGAGAGAGAGTGTGGGGCAGTGTGTGTGTGTGTGTGTGTGTGAGTGTGGGGCAGTGTGTGTGTGTGAGAGAGAGTGTGGGGCAGTGTGTGTGTGAGAGAGAGAGTGTGGGGCAGTGTGTGTGTGAGAGAGAGAGAGTGTGGGGCAGTGTGTGTGTGTGTGAGAGAGAGTGTGGGGCAGTGTGTGTGTGTGAGAGAGAGTGTGTGGGGCAGTGTGTGTGTGAGAGAGAGAGTGTGAGGCAGTGTGTGTGTGTGTGTGTGTGTGAGTGTGGGGCAGTGTGTGTGTGTGAGAGAGAGTGTGTGGGGCAGTGTGTGTGTGTGTGAGAGAGTGTGTGGGGCAGTGTGTGTGTGAGAGAGAGAGTGTGGGGCAGTGTGTGTGTGAGAGAGAGTGTGGGGCAGTGTGTGTGTGAGAGAGAGTGTGGGGCAGTGTGTGTGTGTGTGAGAGAGAGTGTGGGGCAGTGTGTGTGTGAGAGAGAGTGTGGGGCAGTGTGTGTGTGTGTGAGAGAGAGTGTGGGGCAGTGTGTGTGTGTGAGCGAGAGTGTGGGGCAGTGTGTGTGTGAGAGAGAGTGTGGGGCAGTGTGTGTGTGTGAGCGAGAGTGTGGGGCAGTGTGTGTGTGTGTGAGAGAGTGTGGGGCAGTGTGTGTGTGAGAGAGTGTGGGGCAGTGTGTGTGTGTGTGAGAGAGAGTGTGGGGCAGTGTGTGTGTGTGAGAGAGAGTGTGGGGCAGTGTGTGTTTGTGTGAGGGAGTGTGGGGCAGTGTGTGTGTGTGAGAGAGAGAGTGTGGGGCAGTGTGTGTGAGAGAGAGTGTGGGGCAGTGTGTGTGAGAGAGAGTGTGGGGCAGTGTGTGTGTGTGAGAGGAGTGTGGGGCAGTGTGTGTGTGTGAGAGAGAGAGTGTGGGGCAGTGTGTGTGAGAGAGAGTGTGGGGCAGTGTGTGTGTGAGAGAGAGTGTGGGGCAGTGTGTGTGTGTGTGAGAGAGTGTGTGGGGCAGTGTGTGTGTGAGAGAGAGAGTGTGGGGCAGTGTGTGTGTGTGTGAGAGAGTGTGGGGCAGTGTGTGTGTGTGTGAGAGAGAGTGTGGGGCAGTGTGTGTGTGTGAGAGAGAGTGTGGGGCAGTGTGTGTGAGAGAGAGTTTGGGGCAGTGTGTGTGTGTGTGAGAGAGTGTGGGGCAGTGTGTGTGTGTGTGAGAGAGTGTGGGGCAGTGTGTGTGTGTGTGAGAGAGTGTGGGGCAGTGTGTGTGTGTGTGAGAGAGTGTGGGGCAGTGTGTGTGTGAGAGAGAGTTTGGGGCAGTGTGTGTGTGTGAGAGAGAGTGTGGGGCAGTGTGTGTGTGAGAGAGAGAGTGTGGGGCAGTGTGTGTGTGTGAGAGAGTGTGGGGCAGTGTGTGTGTGTGAGAGAGTGTGGGGCAGTGTGTGTGTGAGAGAGAGAGTGTGGGGCAGTGTGTGTGTGTGAGAGAGTGTGGGGCAGTGTGTGTGTGTGAGAGAGTGTGGGGCAGTGTGTGTGTGAGAGAGTGTGTGGGGCAGTGTGTGTGTGTGAGAGAGAGTGTGTGGGGCAGTGTGTGTGTGAGAGAGAGAGTGTGAGGCAGTGTGTGTGTGAGAGAGAGAGTGTGGGGCAGTGTGTGTGTGTGAGAGAGAGTGTGGGGCAGTGTGTGTGTGTGAGAGAGTGTGGGGCAGTGTGTGTGTGTGAGAGAGAGTGTGGGGCAGTGTGTGTGTGAGAGAGAGAGTGTGGGGTAGTGTGTGTGTGTGTGAGAGAGTGTGGGGCATTGTGTGTGTGTGAGAGAGAGTGTGGGGCAGTGTGTGTGTGAGAGAGTGTGTGGGGCAGTGTGTGTGTGAGAGAGAGAGTGTGGGGCAGTGTGTGTGTGTGAGAGAGAGTGTGGGGCAGTGTGTGTGTGTGAGAGAGAGTGTGGGGCAGTGTGTGTGTGTGAGAGAGAGTGTGGGGCAGTGTGTGTGTGTGTGTGAGTGTGGGGCAGTGTGTGTGTGTGTGAGAGAGAGTGTGGGGCAGTGTGTGTGTGTGAGAGAGAGTGTGGGGCAGTGTGTGTGTGTGTGAGAGAGAGTGTGGGGCAGTGTGTGTGTGTGAGAGAGTGTGGGGCAGTGTGTGTGTGAGAGAGTGTGGGGCAGTGTGTGTGTGTGTGAGAGAGTGTGGGGCAGTGTGTGTGTGTGTGAGAGAGAGTGTGGGGCAGTGTGTGTGTGAGAGAGTGTGTGGGGCAGTGTGTGTGTGAGAGAGAGAGTGTGGGGCAGTGTGTGTGTGTGTGTGAGAGAGTGTGGGGCATGTGTGTGTGTGTGTGAGAGAGTGTGTGGGGCAGTGTGTGTGTGTGAGAGAGAGTGTGTGGGGCAGTGTGTGTGTGTGTGAGAGAGAGTGTGGGGCAGTGTGTGTGTGTGAGAGAGAGTGTGGGGCAGTGTGTGTGTGAGAGAGAGTGTGGGGCAGTGTGTGTGTGTGTGAGAGAGTGGGGGGGCAGTGTGTGTGTGTGTGAGAGAGACTGTGGGGCAGTGTGTGTGTGAGAGAGTGTGGGGCAGTGTGTGTGTGTGAGAGAGAGTGTGGGGCAGTGTGTGTGTGTGAGAGAGAGTGTGGGGCAGTGTGTGTGTGTGTGAGAGAGTGTGGGGCTGTGTGTGTGTGAGAGAGAGTGTGGGGCAGTGTGTGTGTGTGAGAGAGAGTGTGGGGCAGTGTGTGAGAGAGAGAGTGTGGGGCAGTTGTGTGAGAGAGAGAGTGTGGGGCTGTGTGTGTGTGTGAGAGAGTGTGGGGCAGTGTGTGTGTGAGAGAGAGAGAGTGTGGGGCAGTGTGTGTGTGAGAGAGAGTGTGGGGCAGTGTGTGTGTGTGTGAGAGAGTGTGGGGCAGTGTGTGTGTGTGAGAGAGAGTGTGGGGCAGTGTGTGTGTGAGAGAGAGTGTGGGGCAGGTGTGTGTGTGTGAGAGAGAGTGTGGGGCAGTGTGTGTGTGTGTGTGAGAGAGTGTGGGGCAGTGTGTGTGTGTGAGAAAGAGAGTGTGGGGCAGTGTGTGTGTGAGAGAGAGGGGGCAGTGTGTGTGTGTGTGTGAGAGAGAGTGTGGGGCAGTGTGTGTGTGAGAGACAGTGTGGGGCAGTGTGTGTGTGTGTGAGAGAGAGTGTGGGGCAGTGTGTGTGTGAGAGAGAGTGTGGGGCAGTGTGTGTGTGTGTGAGAGAGTGTGGGGCAGTGTGTGTGTGTGAGAGAGAGAGTGTGGGGCAGTGTGTGTGTGTGTGAGAGAGAGTGTGGGGGCAGTGTGTGTGTGAGAGAGAGTGTGGGGCAGTGTGTGTGTGTGTGAGAGAGTGTGGGGCAGTGTGTGTGTGTGAGAGAGAGTGTGGGGCAGTGTGTGTGTGTGAGAGAGAGTGTGGGGCAGTGTGTGTGTGAGAGAGAGTGTGGGGCAGTGTGTGTGTGTGAGAGAGAGTGTGGGGCAGTGTGTGTGTGTGTGAGAGAGTGTGGGGCAGTGTGTGTGTGTGTGTGTGTGAGAGAGAGTGTGGGGCAGTGTGTGTGTGTGTGTGTGAGAGAGAGTGTGGGGCAGTGTGTGTGAGAGAGAGTGTGGGGCAGTTTGTGTGTGTGAGAGAGAGTGTGGGGCAGTGTTGTGTGGTGAGAGAGAGTGTGGGGCAGTGTGTGTGTGTGTGAGAGAGAGTGTGGGGCAGTGTGTGTGTGTGTGAGAGAGAGTGTGGGGCAGTGTGTGTGTGAGAGAGAGTGTGGGGCAGTGTGTGTGTGAGAGAGAGAGTGTGGGGCAGTGTGTGTGTGTGTGAGAGAGAGTGTGGGGGCAGTGTGTGTGTGTGAGAGAGAGTGTGTGGGCAGTGTGTGTGTGTGTGAGAGAGAGTGTGGGGCAGTGTGTGTGTGTGTGAGAGAGAGTGTGGGGCAGTGTGTGTGTGTGAGAGAGAGTGTGGGGCAGTGTGTGTGTGAGAGAGAGTGTGGGGCAGTGTGTGTGTGAGAGAGAGAGTGTGGGGCAGTGTGTGTGTGAGAGAGAGTGTGGGGCAGTGTGTGTGTGAGAGAGAGAGTGTGGGGCAGTGTGTGTGTGTGTGAGAGAGAGTGTGGGGCAGTGTGTGTGTGTGTGAGAGAGAGTGTGGGGCAGTGTGTGTGTGTGAGAGTGTGTGGGGCAGTGTGTGTGTGTGTGAGAGAGAGTGTGGGGCAGTGTGTGTGAGAGAGAGAGTGTGGCAGTGTGTGTGTGTGAGAGAGAGTGTGTGGGCAGTGTGTGTGTGTGTGAGAGAGTGTGGTGCAGTGTGTGTGTGTGTGAGAGAGAGTGTGGGGCAGTGTGTGTGTGTGTGAGAGAGAGTGTGGGGCAGTGTGTGTGTGTGTGAGAGAGAGTGTGGGGCAGTGTGTGTGTGTGAGAGAGAGTGTGTGGGGCAGTGTGTGTGTGTGAGAGAGTGTGTGGGGCAGTGTGTGTGTGTGAGAGAGAGAGTGGGGCAGTGTGTCTGTCAGAGGGAGTGTGGGGCAGTGTGTGTGTGTGTGTTAGGCAGTGTTTGGGGCAGTGTGTGTGTGTGAGAGAGAGAGAGTGTGGGGCAGTGTGTGTGTGTGTGAGAGAGAGTGTGGGGCAGTGTGTGTGTGTGTGAGAGAGAGTGTGGGGCAGTGTGTGTGTATGAGAGAGTGTGGGGCAGTGTGTGTGTGTGTGTGTGAGAGAGAGTGTGGGGGAGTGTGGGGCAGTGTGTGTGTATGAGAGAGTGTGGGGCAGTGTGTGTGTGTGTGTGTGAGAGAGAGTGTGTGGCAGTGTGTGTCTATGAGAGAGAGTGGGGCAGTGTGTGTGTGTGTGTGTGTGTGTGTGTGAGAGAGAGTGTGGGGCAGGTGTGTGTGTGTGTGTGTGTGAGTGTGGGGCAGTGTGTGTGTGAGAGAGAGAGTGTGGGGCAGTGTGTGGTGTGTGTGTGTGTGTGTGAGTGTGGGGGCCAGTGTGTGTGGTGAGAGAGAGTGTGGGGCAGTGTGTGTGTGAGAGAGAGAGTGTGGGGCAGTGTGTGTGTGGTGTGTGTGTGTGTGAGTGTGGGGCAGTGTGTGTGTGTGAGAGAGAGTGTGGGGCAGTGTGTGTGTGTGAGAGAGAGTGTGTGGGGCAGGTGTGTGTGTGTGAGAGAGTGTGGGGCAGTGTGTGTGTGTGAGAGAGAGTGTGGGGCAGTGGTGTGTGTGAGAGAGAGTGTGGGGCAGTGTGTGTGTGTGAGAGAGAGAGTGTGGGCAGTGTGTGTGTGAGAGAGAGAGTGTGGGG